>NW_006203583.1:511659-541654 GCF_000334495.1 Tupaia belangeri chinensis
GTGCCAGGGTCATCCCCCCCCCCAGGGGGGGTGATTTCTCACTTTCTGTCTCTCTCTCTCTCTCTGTTTATCTGGTGAATGTATGCATATGCCCTATAGCAAAAACTCTCTCTCTCTCTCAAAAAAGGTTTTTGCTCTAGGGTATGCATAGTCACCAGAAAGAGACAGAGTCAGAGTGAGAAGAAAGGTGAGAAATCATCTCCACCAGGGGAGATGGCCATGCTGCAATCCCTTCTCTTCCGTCCTCCTCTTGGGATTTTGAGCAAGCACACAAAGGAGACTGGTGTGTTTTCAAGTTGTCAGGTCCAGGACTGAAACCAGTCAGTCATGTGGGATCCAACATCTTAACTGCCATACTACCATGCCATCTGCTGATCCCAATTTTTTTTTCTTTTTTTTTTTATTTATCTTGAAAGCAGAGACAACAAAAGTAAAAACAGGTACATGGGGTTATATTTAACTAAAGTGCTCCTGTGCAGGAAAGGACACAATCAATCAGAGTGAAGAGACAACCCATAGAAGGGGAGAAAATATTTGCAATCTATACCTCTGATAAGAGGCTATTATTAAAAATATATAAGGAACTCAAACAGTTCAACAGCAAGAAAACAAAAAACTCAGTGAAAAAATGGGCAAAGGACATAAAAATATATTTCTCAAAAGAATAGCTCCTTGTGGAAGAAGTGAAAGCAGGTGGTGTGGAGCTCCAGCAGCCCTCTCTGCTCCTGACTCACCACTGTTCACTCTTGCTGAAGAACAAGTCGGTCAGGAAGCTGCGCCACAGCCATGGCTTTTAAAGATACTGGAAAAATACCTGTGCAGCCAGAGGTGGCCATTCACTGAATTAGAATTACTTTAACCAGTTGCGACATAAAGTCCCTGGAGAAAGTGTGTGCTGACTTAATCAGAGATGCAAAGGAAAAGAGTCTCAAGGTGAAAGGACCAGTTCGGATGACTACCAAGACTTTGAGAATTACTACAAGAAAAACACCTTGTGTTGAAGGTTCTAAGACTTGGGATGGTTTTCAGATGAGAATCCACAAGCGACCCATTGATTTGCACAGTCCTTCTGAGATTGTTAAACAGATTACTGCCATCGGTATCGAACCAGGAGTTGAGGTTGAAGTCATCATTGCAGATGCCTAAGTCAACTATTTTAATAAATTGATTATCATTTGTTAAAAAATAAAATAATATAGATTGTATGTAGAATATAGGATATAGTCAATAAGTGTGTGAAAAATACTCAACGTTACTAATAAAGGAAATACAAATAAAATCTACAAGATATCACCTCACAACTGTTAAAATTGGCAAGGATGTGGAGCAAAAGGAATGCTTGCATATTTTTGATGGGAATGTAAATTGCTATAGCCATCTGGAAAACAGTATGGAGTTCCTCAGAAAACTAAACATAGAATTACAATATGATCCAGCAGTTCCACCACTGGCTATATATTCACCGGAAATGAAACCAGTAATGTAGAAGAGTTGTCTGTATTCCTGTGTTTGTTGCAGCACTGTTCTCAATAGTCAAGATATGCAGTCAATGTAAGTGTCCATCATTGGATAAATGGATAAAGAAAATGTGGTCTATATAAACAGTGGACTATTACCCAGCCTTAAAAAAGAAAGAAATTCTGTCATCTGCAAAAACATGGATGAATCTAGAGGATATTATGATATAATAAAGCAAGCAAAAAGACACAGAAAGACAAATACTCCATTATCTTACCTATATATGGAATCTAAAATAGTTGACCCTGTGGAAGAAGAGAGTGAAATAGTGTTTACCAGGTGCTGAGAGTTGGGGGAATTGGGGAGATGGTAGTCAAAAATTTCAGTTAGTCTTGGGAAGTATACTCAGGAGATCGACTGAGTAATGATAGTTAATAACAGTGTATGTCAATTTCTTGACAGAAAATTGCAAAAAGATGTTCTTACCACACACACAAAAAGATAAATATGTGCTTTAATACATATATTAATTAGGTTAATTTATGCACATTCTACCATGTGTGCATGTGTGTATACAGCCCTAGGTGCATACACACACACACACACACACACACACACACACACACACAATAATTTGACCTGATTATTTTTATATTTTTAACAACATAAATGATAATAGTTTTCACTTACTGTTTCTTAGAAAAATAAACATCTTACCATAAGGATTCAAACATCTTCCATTCTTTTGTGCTGTAGTTAGCACTGAAAAACATTACTTTCAAGGAAAAAAAATACTATTATTGTAGTTTGGGATGATTATTTGAAATTTTGACCTTCAGATTTTCTAGATCCAACCTTGCTTATGAGGTTATATTGGGCTGATCCACAAGCCCTTATTTTTGTTAAGAAATAGTGAGGTGAATTAATCTGTGGGCAAGAAAACTGAGTAGTTATAATTTTAATTTTGGCTTTGTCTTTGCCTCTCAGTGAGTCATTAAACTCTTCTGGGATTCAGTTTCTTAATTGTAAAATAGAGATGACAGTACCTATCATCTCACAGAAGAACAACTAACCAAGGATTGCAAAACTTGTTCTAAACATAATGTACTAAATAAATAGTAAAAGAAGAAATAAATGGACTCCTATATAAAATGTATATAGGGAAAATTAAATCCATGTCAGAGATCACTCCTATTAGTAATAAAACAGCACAGCTTTGTGTGTGTCTTTGTGTGTTGGAGGAACAAGACAGGGGCAACTTCATGTCCAGTAGGTTGATGAACTCTGGGTTATTTGTACAGTAAAGTTGACATGGTTGAAGCACCCCCTAAGCACATTAACTTCAGTCTTTATGGCCAAGATCTTTATGACCTGACAAGGTCCATTTACTCATTCATTTAAAAAAATATTGTTAGGTATCTATTATGAGCAAGGCGTTATTACCATAAGACACTCTTCCAGGCCACATGGAGTTTAGAATCTATTGGAAGAGACAAACTGTAACTAAGTGTATGTAATCTAAATCTCTATGAGAAGCACAACAGGGGCTGTAAAACTAAGTGTCATATATAAATTGTAAGAGAAGTTTTAATTAGTATGATCAGAGAAAGCGCACTGGAGGAGATGGTGTTCAAATTCCAGGAGAAAGGCAAAGAGGAGGGCAGTCTAGGTGGCAAGACCAACGTGACCAAAAATGAGAGTGTCATAATTTTCAGGAGAAGTTCAGATGTATTGGTTTTGGATTTGTGTTGAAGAGATGTAGGAGGAAGGACTTTAAAATAGGTGGGGACCAGCAGGTGGTGTGGTGGCTAAGGCGCTGGACACTCCCACATGGCGATCACAGTTCGAGTTCCAGACCTGGTGGCTTGCTTTCTCACTTTCTCTCTCTTTCTCTCTCTCTTTGTGTCTCTCTCTGGTCAAATTAAAATAAATGAATAAATAAATAAAATTTAAAAAATAGGTGGGAGTATATGGTAGAGACCCCTAAATGATTGGGGAGTTACCTAGAAGGCATTAAAATATATGAAAGTAAAAATTTTAGAAATAACAACAACCTAAAACACTGTCAAAACACCGATCCCCTGGGATGTGAAAAAAGCAGAGGGCAAAAATCAAATTTAACAAAATGTAAATAATGTATAGTATAGGGTGCAAAAAACAAAAGCAGTCAAAGAAGATTAAAGTAACATTTAAAAGATTTCTTATCTAAAAATAATGTCTCATGAACAACAACAACAAAGAGGGCTACAGATACCTCAAGGCATAGTGAGATCAGAAACAAGAGGCCAAAGTTTGACAGCCTCATACTTGACCATCCAGTAATGCATATTCTAGGGAAGGCAGATGATTTGGTAGATTCAGAGCGAGATGAAAATGGGTAAATAATAAATAATGCACTTAGTGAAGTGACGATGCCTGTTGAGAACAACGAATGCTATGTACTGTACTTGAAGTGGAAACAGAACAGCACAGAAGGCTGGTTGGGACAGCCTAACTTCAGGTTCCTAGTTAGAAAGGCTGATGCCCATCTGAGCTGACCTCGTACGTCCATTTAGACTTGGCTGTGGGTAACCGCACGGGACTTTTTCCCATAGGAGTGTGTCTTCATTTTTGACTCCCCACTATTCCTGTACACTTACCCCTCACAGCAGGATTTAGGATCTGTTGCTATGTGCTCAGATGTAAAGTGAAAGAAGCCCTTTAAAAGTATGTCTGTAATTATTTATAATCTTCTGAATTCTATTCTAATTTTTACATTAATTTAAAAGTGTGTTTGTGTGTGCCTCCTGGTGGCCCAGTGGTTAAGGCTGCTGGATTCCACATGGCAGACTGTGAGGTTTGAGCTCTGAACTTGGTGACTTGAAAACACCCCGTGTCTGTGCTCAGAATCCCAAGAGGAGAATGCAGAAGGGATTGTGGTATAGCTGTCTCTCTTCCTGGGAGGTGCTTTCTTTTTTTCTCTCTCTCTGGCAAGTACACATGTCCTGTAGCAAAATTTAAAAAAAACAAACTGTCTGATTTGATTTATATGGAACCTTAATTTTTTTTTTTCAGTTTGTAAATTTATTCTGAAAGATTGCACTCACCGGGATCTTAATGCCATACTCCACCTTCAGCTTCAGCCAAACCAGATCATGTGCACTCATGTTCTTAGCGTACTCATTGAGGTTTCCGGATGTGAACGCAGAACCTTCCTATGTAGGTTCAGCCTCACAGACTGTTGTATTTTACTGCTGTGACATCATCCAGTACTGGAAAAACTTTTTTCAAAATCATTACAGTAACATAAATTAAAAAAATTTAATTCTAGGGAATAAATATTCTGGATTCGTCAAATGGGGAGGGAAATAGGGGTTTTGGAACATTGTGGACATGGTGTCTAATCTCCACTGTACTAGTTAATAGTTGTCTGAACTAGGTAGATCACTACTTCATTTTAGTAAACCTGACATCACTGTGAATATTAGAGATGCTAAATGCATGAAGTCCAGCATTTCTTTTCTGGCCTTTTTTTTTTTTTTTTTTTTTTTAAGGTGTTTGCTGTAGGGTGAATGCACTCACTAGAGAAAGAGAGAGGGAAAATGAAAAAACACCCCCATGAGGGTGCCCACATAATTCCACCTCCTCTATTCTCCTCTCTGGAGTTTGGGCACACAAACACATGCACCTGGCATGATTTTCAAGCTGATGATTCCAGCGCTCAAACACTGATTGGTCATGTGGGAGTCCAGCACATTAACTACCGTGCCATCTGCTGCCCCACCTTTATTTTATTTTAATGTTAACTATAAATTTAATCATTTTTCTTGTTATAAAAGCAATACATAACATTGGAGGAAAATTAGAAAAGAAGGAAAGAATTAATCCAGACATAATCTCACCAGATAGTAGTTAGCATTCTAAACATCTCTCAATATGTGTTATATAAAACAAAAATGAGATCATACTTCACATATCGTTTTGTGTCTATCTTTATCTATTATTAATATACAGTGATTTTCTTTTACCATAAAATAATCTGTCTATATCTTTTCTAAAGACTGCATAGGGAGCCAGCAGGTGGTGTAGTGGTTAAGGCACTGGACTCCCACATTGCCAACAGCAGTTCAAGTCCCAGACACAGCAGCTTGAAACTCATGCTAGGCATTTGTATGTGCATGACCAAAATCCTGGAAGGAGGATGGAGGAGAAGAGATTGAGGCATGGTCATTTCCCTGGGAGGTGATTTCTCACTTTCTCTCTCTCTTTCTCTCTGTGTCTCTGGCCAGTGCATGTACCTTATATAAAATATCTCTCTTAAAAAAAAAAAAAAGGACTACATAGAAATCTGAGAATTCCACCGTTTCCCTAGTATTTTGTATTACTTTTCAGTTGGGGAACTCTATAAATAATGTTGACTATTCTTGTATATAAATCTCTTTGTCTATTCTTGCTATTTCTTCAGTATAAATTTGCAGAATTGGATTTCTTTGGTTAAATGGTATCAATATTTTGTGACTTTGGATATATGTATATTGTCAAATTGGTCTCCAGAAATTTTCAACTATTATGTGTGCTTATCAATGCCATAGGATATGTGTGCTTGCTGAAGAGAGACAGACAGAGGAAAAGAAAGAAATCACCCTCTGAGGGGAGGGGAGGAAATGGCCATGTTGCACTCCCTTCTCCTCCATTCCCCTCTCAGGATTTTTGGCATGCACACACATGCTGCTGGTCTGATTTCCAAGTCACTGGCTCCTGGACTCCAACTGTGGTTGGTCGTGTGGGAATACAGTGCCTTAACCAGCACACCACCGGCTGACTGCAAGGTTGAACTTTTAAAATATACTTACGAGCACTTGATCATTTTGATTTTGAGACTCATCTTTTATTCTGGCAGTTTCTTTCAAATGGAAGCTGTCTTTATTTCATTTAGGAGAGTATTATTTTTGGTTTACATGGTTTTTCTTTGGCTAAATTTCAGACTCCTTCGGGGCATGATTGTATCTTATTTTTGTTTATATGTTGAGTATTCAGCACAAAGTAAGGGTTCAGTAAACCTCAGCTGGTTGTGTGAATGGATAGGTGGACAAACAAGGTGAGCATTTGCTATCGGCTCACCCAGATTTAGTGAAGTCAGTGGGGTGTAGGAAACAGGTCTTGTCTAAGCCATGGGTACAGGGCTCAGAGAAGTACCTAAGGACCAGACTGAAAGGACTAATTCAACATAAAATGGATGACATGTGAGACAGTGAGTGAAGGGAGTCAGTAATTCTAGTAATGAACTAGGTAGTCACCAGAAGTTCAGTAGAGGCTGAATAAGGGACAGGCCAGTCCAGGGCTACATTTCTTTTGTTTTATCTAGTTTGTTCCCCCATCTGACACCTTGGAATTGTTATGTCTGATTTCCTCATTGATCGCCTCCAAGAAGGAATTTCCTGGATTCTTTGCTGTTTTTATTATTTGCTGTATTATCATTATTTGGCCAAGGTCATTTGTTTTTATTTTGGCAGTTGAAGCCATTTCCACAGGGGTGATAGGTTCTCTGTCTCCTGAGTTATTTGGGAGGTGGCACATCCTGGTGCTATTGTCTTGACTTTTTCCTCACTCTTTGAAAGTCTTGTATTTGAGCTCCACATATTCACAGAGGAAGACATAGGAATGAAAAGAAGGAAGGACATGGTTATTGTGTAATAAGTTGTTTATAGATTTTTCATATAGAGGTCACAGACTGTGACCTGAATATACGGCAGAGTGTTTTATACATTCAATTTACATTGGTATGTTTGTACAGTATATTCCACATAATGTACTTAATGAATATTTATTGTTCTTATTATGTAGAACTTAATTCTAAATTCATGCTTATAATCAATAAGTGTATGTTGCTCTGGCAGGCTTTGCTTTATTATAAATTGTATATATTGTTTGCCTGCTATTCCTTTGGTAAAGACCATTTATGCATTCAACTGGAAACAAAGAAAAAAGAAGATAAAACGCTTTGAGAAATTTATTCTTTTTCTTTTAAAATTCATTTTATTAAAATATTTTTGTTGTTGTTGTTGCCAGAGGGTGTGTGTGCTTGCCAGAGAAAGAGAGAAGAGAGGAAAAGAGACAGAGAAGAAAAGAGAAAGTACCCCCCCCAGCTCCACGTACATGCACACGGGCTGGCATGTTTTTCAAGCTGCCATAACTGGGATTTGAACTATGATCAACCACGTGGGATCTATTTGTCCATGCACAGGGTTGAACCATAGGGTTATGGAGCTGACCCAAGGAGTTTATTTTTGATTTTAATAAACTTTTAACAGTAGCTAATCTACAAGAATATTCTCTTTGAGGTGCACCTTACATCACTTAATGTCATTTACTTACATGTTTATATTACACTGTGGCATGACATTTAAGATACATCTGTGTAATAGAAAGTACTTTTTTGACATTTGGTTTATTAGATTTTTGTGTACATCCAATTCTTATGACTTGTGCTTATTGTAAATGTTTCAACCTGTGACATTCAGTTTGCTCATCCACAGAAGCAGAATTAATCAGGTCAGGTAATGAGTAATTTTTTTTCTCTTTAATGTTAATAGTATGGTGCTCAGGGATGCCATGTTTGTTTCATCTTGTAATTTTTTGTGAGTTAAGAGATGTTAATACTATATGGAGGCCCCAAGGGGTGGACATAGTGTAATAGTTTAGGCAATTAAGGAGATTTAAATGCTGTTTAATAACTATTTAATTTCAGTAAACCCGTAAGCAAAAAAATAGCAGGAGAAACATTCGTAACTTTGAAAATACTATAACAAAGAATGATAAAAAAATGGTCAGTAGTAGATAATGTGAATGAAACTAAAGTTAAGAAATACTATCAATGAGCATGAAGCTGGAGGATGAAAATGAATAGGATCGTGCTCTACGGCTGAGTGAATATCATAAATATTCCACAGGACTCATAGGACTTGGAAGGGAGAAGGCTAGCTGAGGCTAAAAAGACTTATATCCAAAGGCAGCAGAAACTGGGGTGGGTCCTCAAGGTCAAAATTGAGCCCATCTGTAGGCAAGTCATCTGGGTTTAAGGCTGGCACAGTGGGGGATGCTCTTTAAGGGAAGTGGCGTAGATCTTTCACAGAGTGAATTACTGGATGCTGAGTCAAGGAGCAAGATGGCAGGCACTGGTTGGGTTGGAGGGAGCTGCTTTATATTCTCATTATCAGGGCTCTTTATATTCTGGTACTGATCTTTTGTCAACACTGCATGGATGGCTCATATTGTTCAGCAGAGTCCCCTTGGGAGAAATAGAGTAGTGTGGAGTTGTGACATCTCTCAGGCAGGCAGTAAGGTTTTAGGTCTGGCAGATTTTCATATTAGGATCCTAGGTGCCCTCCCTACCTCCCGCCTAGCACATTCTCCCTACACATCCTTTCTCCCTCACTCTCACCCCAGGTGGCATCTTTAACTCCCTGCACCCCCTGCCATCTTTTGACAGTGGATTTTTGCAGAAACAATCTAAGATGCTCCTGACCCCCTCCCCCACTCCTTCCCCTCTCCTCCCTTTCCTCCGTCCCTCCTGCTGATTTGTTATTATGTACTGCAGCTGCCCGGAGGATTTTAAATAGACCCATAATGGCACAGCAGCGCCTCTTGGAAGTTTAAATATAACCTTCTTGTTAATCTTGTCTATGGCGGCAGCAGGAACCGCACCTGGAGAAGAAGGCCATGGGCAAGGATGCCCTGGGGTTCTACCCTGAGATCTCGGTTAGCAATCTTTCAGGTGTCCTATGATCTGGAAGCGTTTGGACTGGGCCTCACGTAGCCTGTGCACCAGCCTAAGCGGATTTGGTGCTAGACTGACAGTCCTTAGAAATTCAGCACAATAATACCAGAGCAGAAGAGACTCGGACCAGGATCAATGGTGAAAACCTGAAATTCCTCCACCTTCTGCGGATGCGACACTCGCCTCTGCCACTCTCAGAAGCAGAATGCATTTGGGCTGATTTAGCCTTTGGCCCTGTGTGAGGGTCTGAAGTGGGAAAGGCTAATTAGTGTCAAGTACATCAGTGACCAAGATTTGTAAGGAACAGGTGTATAAATTATAAGTGCCTCCAAGGTGCAGGGTAGAGGTGTCAGAACAGCTTCTAAGAGATGTGATGGGTGATTGTCCTGAACTAGGGAAATGAAAGGAAACTCCAGTTTCCAAACTTGTCAATAGTTTCTTGTATTTCACAAATGTGAAACCCTAATATTAATTCAGTCATTTGCTGAATATTTAGTGAACACAGTGTTGTGAGAAATGTTTTGACGTCACTGGGAGAAAGGGGCCACAGGGAAATAAAGCACTTTGTTAAATTTAAGGCCTTAACAGGGAAATAAAGCATTTTGTTAAATTTAAGGCCTTAACACATAATAAATATTCAGAACAGAGATTTTCAGGAGGATATGTCCTAACATCCATCTGGTTCAGTTTTTTTTTTTTTTTCCTCCTGTAGAAATATTCTAGGATATCTTTCTTATCCAAGGTTGAGAATAAAATAAATCAGACGTTTAATGAAATTTAAATTCTGTAGGTATATGAAACTATGCTAAACTCCTAATTTTGATGGAAGGGATACAAGGGATATAATTTCTTAAACTAAGGCAATATACAGTACAATACTGGAGCCTGAGCAGATAATAACGAACATCTCAAACATTTTATAGTATATTTTATTGTGTGTTACGAATTTATAGACACAATTCTATTTTATATTCACACTAATCTATTAGGTGAATTTACATGTTGTAAGAAAAAAAAAAAAAAAACACCAACTGATTATATGGTTTCCCCAAGGTCAATTAGCTAGTGAGTTGTGGGGCTTAAACATCTAACTCCAAATAAGATTGTACATCATCTTTCTATGCCCAGAAGCTGGTACACTGTTGCAGAATCAACCCCTTTTGTGAATAAATGAATGACATTATTTGCTCTTTTCATAAAAGTGCAGTCATATATTCACTTAAAAATAAACCCAAAAGGCCATTTAAACATCTTAGTGAAAAGATTACTGAGGAAGGGGAATGAGTCAAGAGTGCTTCTGATGGGTTGAGTGTAGCTGATCACAGGACACTTTCTAGAGTTTTACTATTCAAAATATCCTGAGGACCAGCAGCATCAACGTTATCTAGACTTTGTTAGGAATGCAAAATCTTGGGCTCTCCACCCCAGACCTTCTGAATCACTGCTGTGACCTAAAAGAAAGGATAAGAGTGACTGAGTAGGTGGGAAGGCTGCTTACAAACTGGAATCTGTAAGTGTTTAGAGACAGAAAATGTAATGATGGTGAGAAACTAGGTATTGCTGGAATGTCACTGTGAAAAATAGCACATAGTAAGAAGGAACAGAAAGGCTCATGGGAAGTATCTCTCCAGCTTGTGTTTTCTTTTTTTAAAGAATTATTTATTTAATTTTATTTATTCATCCATTTATTTTATTTTGATCAGAGATAGAGAGAGTGGGAAAGTGAGAAAGTAAGCCACCAGGTCCAGGACTTGAACCATGGTCGGCCATGTAGGAGTATCCAGAGCCTAACCACCATGCCACTCATTGGTTCCTCCAGCTTGTGTTTTCACTCAGGAGAATGGCTAAGCCATTCAAGGTGGACAGTGTTATTTTATACAATTTCTTGTGAAGTCTGTTTATAGAGTTTTATACCCACTAAATAAGAGATTACTTCTGTTTTATGAAACTCCTGCTGCAATTTATTTAATAGCTCTTAATCCTGTATGGGAATGGGGACTAATTGGTTTTTACTTTACTGAAAATATTTATTTTTTTACCCACTTACATGAAACTGGGCCTATTTTAAAGTGACTATACAGGTCCTACCCATATTCTGGGAACCTTTAAAGATTTTTCAAAACTGCTATCATAATTATGTCTAATGTGAGTGAATAGAATAAACCAATTTCTGCCCAAATGGGTACTGGCTTCCCTACTTTCCACTATTATTTAGTTAAGGTATAATTGATACTATTTGCTTAATGTATTATTCTAAAGTTCACATGCTGAAATCCTAAGGTGATGGTATTAGGAGGTAGGGCATTAGAAAGATGATTTGGTCATGAAGGCAGAGGCCTTATGAATGGGACTGTTATTGGATGGGGGAGCTGGGAAGTGTTATGTGAAATACTCTGTTCGTTGGGTCCAGATCTCGAGGATTAGAGATCCACTCTGAGATGCAGAATGAAGCCATAACCATGAGTAAGGTAGGAAAAGAGACATTTTTAATAGAAAAGTGAAGATTTTAACAGAAAAATACACCTTATCCCAGAAAGGCAATTGGTTGGGAGCTGTCTGAGGACAATTGTGCTAGAATGGGATTAGGTGTTACTTTAAAAAAAAAAAATTAAATTTTTGTAATAGGCATGCAAGCTTGCCAGAAAGAGACAGAGAGAGAGAGAGAGAGAGAGAGAGAGAGAGAGAGGGAAAGTGATAAATCATCACCCCAGAGGGGAATGGCCATGCCATAGTCCCTTCTCCATTTCCCTCTTGGGATTCTGGGCATGCACACACATGCACCTGGCATGTTTTTCAAGCTGTCGGTTGGGGACTCCAACTGTGGAGTCAGCCATGTGGGATTTAGTACCCTAATCACTGGACCAACTTCTGTCCTCCAGATGGTACTTTATTTTGGGATCTTGTTAATATTTAGCAGGGGATGTCTGCCATTGTGACTGGATCTTTTGTTTGATTTTGTGGGCTTTGGTTGTATCTACTCATCAGGTAAGGGAATTTTATTACCTGGTAGGAAAAGTTGTAGGCATGCCCGGTGTGGGCTTTGAAGGCATGTGCATACACATAGGGAGAATTTTACTCATATTCGTTTATTGCCCTATGTGGGAAGTGGAATATTTACCAAGCATCCGAGAGAATTCCTGTGTGCATATGTGGAATGGCAGAAGGAAAGATAGTAACCTTCTCTATGTCCTTTAATGACAGTTTAAGCAATAAAAGTAGACAACCTCTTTTTTCTTGGTACCAGAGGTCTAGCTGTGATGCCTGATAATGGTGATTGATGTGTCAGATGTCCCCTTGGTTGGTGTATTGGGACTACTTGTTCATAACTGTCTACCTGTAACAAGACCTTTATAAAACAGACCCAAGTGAGACCCTTTGCCCCTCCCCCTATGTGAGGAAGGCACCATATGTGCATCAGGAAACGGGCCTTCATTGGACATGGAATGTGCTAGTACCTTAATCTTGGACTTCCTGGCCTCCAGAAGTGTGAGAAAAATAATCCTAGTTGTTTATAGGCTACACAGTCTATGGTGTTTTGTAATAGCAGCTCAAACGGACCAAGACAGTTTTTTTAATCATCTCTTTATCACTGTGAGTGAGAAATACAGTTGGACACTTTATCCTTCTTTAAAGAGCTTCAGTCTAAATAGACAGATGTGTCATAATAAAATCTTTGAGGTGAGAATGAACAAGGCAGGTATGACAAGTAATTAGGAAAACTAGGATCTATACCAGATTTGCCACTAAATTTGTGTTCTTGGACAATATCACTACCTTAATTTCTTCAGGTCTCAATTCCCGTCTGTTAAAATGAGAAGTTTGGACTAGACGACACTCAGATCTTTCAGTTCATGCTCCCAAGCCTGCAGGGAAATGGCAAATCAAGTGGTGGAGTGATGGATGGAGAGGTTTGGCTGGCCAGATGGAAGAGACTAGATATGCTGCAGAATGCCTGTTTATCTCACAAAGATTTTTAAAATAAATTGATCTTTTTCTTTTTCCTTTTTAAAATGACTTAATATTTGCATGACTAATTGTCTGCTTTCAAGGTTAATGCACATTTCACTTTCAATTTGTCCTAAAAGCTTTTCTGAATTGGGGAAGGGCCTGTGTGGTGACTGGCAAGTCTGGCTAGCGTTGGTCATGCCTGTGCCCTGTGGCCCTAATATGCTCCCCTTTGGCCCCTTTCCTTCCAGAGTGAGGGTAAAGAGAAAGATCTAAGAAGCCTGATTGATTAAGCGGGCTGCACTCACAGAATGGGGAAGGGACCCAACATCTGAGGGGTCCGGTCCTCAGCTTTATAGAGCTATAGTTGGTCAGGTTTTCAGGGGAGAACATATTTTACAACATATAAAGCATGTACTCATTTCAAGACCCTTTAACGTTTTCATTTTTCTTTCTTTGGAGAGAAGTAGATGTTCTTTTTTTTTTTTTAAAGAATTATTTATTTTTTTAAAAGCAGAAGTATTTATTTAATTTTATTCATTCATTCTTTTTTTTTTAATTTGGCCAGACACACACACACAGAGAAAGAGAGAGAGAGAGAGAGAGAGAGAGCGAAAGAGGGAAAGTGAGAAAGCAAGCCACCAGGTTTGTTACTTGAACCATGGTCTGCCATGTGGGAGTGTCTATCACCTTAACCACCACGCCACCTGCTGGTCCCCAGAAGTAGATGTTCTAATAATCACTAACATTTATTGAATTTCTACTGCTTGCCCTTTTTACAGGTGAGAGCTAAGTGGCATAATAGAAATATATATTAAGGTCAAATCCAATTCTTTTAAGTGTAAAACCTTTCTTTCTTTCTGCTTTCCTTCCTTCTTTCCTTCCTTCCTTCCTTCCTTCCTTCCTTCCTTCCTTCCTTCTTTCTTTCCTTCCTTTTTTTTTTAGCCACTGCACCAACTTTCTTTTTCTAGAAAAAATAATCTAACCCATGTTTTCATGATAATAACTTTCTTCTTATATCCACCTGGCTCTCTGAAATCTAGATATCCTGATACAGCTTTTTCCCAGATTATTACATCATTTACTCATTTAGTTTGTTGTCTACTCTATGTTCTTAGTTTTTTTTCCCTCTCTGATCAATATACACAGACACATCTTCTTTTTACCAAACGCACTTGTTTCTGTTAAACTTTTTTCATATAGTTCCAATCATGTCATAATTGTCTTTCTGAATTCTGGCAAATGAGCAAAGCTGAGCTTTGATTTTTCCTCTGAGTCCTGAAACATCAAGTTGGCCCAAGCAATACTAGGCTCTGTGGCCTTCCCCTATCATCCCAGGAGCTGGCTCGAGGCAGGTGGTGGCTCCCTTGCCAGGCTAGCTGGCAGTCGAGAAATGGGGCTGAATTTCAGCACACACCTGCAGTGCAGTCTGGCTTCAATGCCCAGGAAGACAAGGTAGCTTGATGTCCATCTGGACTCAGTGATCACCTCCTGGGAGGACACAGCCTGAATTAGATTGTCATGGCCGAACAGAGAGGGCCATTGTGTATTCCGAGGCTTGGCGAGCAGAGAAGCACTTACCAGCATTTTGCTCAGTTATATATTTCCACTCCAAGGCTAATGTTATTTATTTTTAGACTCATTTCTTCTGATTACTCAATTGTCTTCAACAACTTTGTGAGAAAAATGATATCTCTATCAGACAATCATAGAGGGATTTCTTGCTGAAGATAGCAATGTCAAAATATATTATTTTTAATGGATGTCACTGAATTTTGATGACCTGCTGGTTATTTTGGGGGGGAGAGGAGTGTCACAATAATGGAATTAACCAAGGGATATTAGTGTGTCCCAATGATAGCTCATCCTAGTTGATCATTTAATTCAGTAGAGAGATGCCTTTGCAGATAATCTGAAATGGACCTGCTGTCGTAAAGGTGTCTACAGCCTGTTGCCACAGAAACAGAGGTGGTCCTTACTCAGGAACAAAGTCATATATAAGCTAATCTCCTTTTCTTTGCGTTAACTTTTCCCATTTTCATTAAGGAGTTGAAGACATAGATTTCAAAGGAATTGTAAGACACCCGCCACCACCACCACCACCCATTTCTTCCTCCTTAAAAGTCTGATTCTCAAGGGATAACTGGCCGTACTCAGATGCTGAGGCAGGGTGTGAAGAGTCCCCGCTGGAACACACCATTCAGATAGGAGGCCAAACCATGCAGGAAGCAGCTGGGAGAGTGATGTCCACAAAGGGCTTCTCTGACTTGTGTTGCCTGTGAGGAGAGGTGCTGAGGCTGTTACTGGAACAGTTCAGAGGAGCTGGTTAGGAGTGGATTCAAATTAGGAAATGCAGGCCCAGGAAGAGCATGAGAAAACCAGAACCACGTCTGGCACACTCATTAGTGCTCAGATCATTCTGCTCAGAAAGGAGGTTGGGTGCTGAGCACATTTTTGGTTGGAAAATAAATACGTCCTGAAAATTTCTTCAAGACTGAGGATATGTAAATTGCATAACTTTATCTAGCATATTCAGACCCACTTTGAGATTAGGCTGAATTACAGACATCATACATTCACTTACGAGTCTTACAAGTTGCTCTGATTTCACCCAGCCTCCCCACTTTGTGACTGCATAATATAGTAACAGTCCAAATCTCATTGGATCTTCCTTCCTCCTTTCATTTAGGACCACAGTCCTCCACAGTCAGCTTTCCCTGGTGTGCTTTGGGGAGTTTTCAGGAAGGTGTGTTATAGGTTCACAAATGGTTCTGATGCAAGATATGCTATGAATAGTTACCATCTTCTTTGAATTTCCTGTTTTCGTTCTGTTTTGTTTTTCGTTTTTTTTTTCATTGCCCTGGGCACTGTTATCTGTTTTGAGCATAGCTGTTGCTTCCTTTGAGTGCCAGGGCCTTTTTCAGACCCTAGGGTCTTCTCCCATTCAGCCTACCTTCTCTTGATGGATATTACAATCCCCATAAGTAACCCTTCTTAAGTACATTGGGGCCTTCATGATGCTAAAGTTTCAGTGTGGTCTGTGGTGAAGTATCTGGGAAAAAGATACCAACTTATCCCCAGTTATGGTTTACATTATCAAAGCTGAATGATCTTTGTTCCCTTAGGACCCGTGGGTCAGGTGAGGAAGAAGTTCAAGTGACAGCCATCATGGTGGTTTCTAAACCACTGCCTCCATCTTAGAACTATAGCTCTGTTAATAAATTGAACTTGTTTGGTTCCTTTTTCTCTCAGGGTGATTTCTCCCTGAGGGGGTGCCTCCATTTCTCATGAAAATTGACTTCTGCAGAGCCCATAGCTCCAATTTCCAAGACATTGCCAAAAACTGAAAATGCCAGTGTTAGCGTATGCTGGCCATGACCTTCATGGGTCCTAGGCCAGCGGCTTCATTGGTCCAGGCTAATGGCTGCCCTTCGGGAAGTGAGAGACTGTGTCATCAGCTGTGGGAGACAGCTGAGGTACTAAAAAGAGACTGGATATGTAGCCAGAACCCATGGTTCAAACCTGCCTTTAGCACCTACAGCTCCTCAGCCTCGGGTAAGTCCCTTGGTATCTCTGCACCTTGCATTTCTCATCTTTCTATTTGAGTTGAAAATTCCTACCTTAGAAGGTTGCTGAAAAAATGAGAAATGTGACAGAAGGTAGTATTCTTATAGCTAGCTGAGAAAACTAAGAAAATTGTAGGGGTCCAAATAACAAATAGAAGGTGGTATACAATCTTGTGGCTCATTTTTTTGTCTCTAAATATTCTTTCAGTCTTTTATAAGTGATATAATATTAACCCTGTTGTCATGAACAGTTTCCATTTAATCTTCTTCTTCTTTTTTTATTTTTAGAGAGGTTTTTGATACGGGGTGCATGTGCTTGTCAGAAAAACAGAGAGAGACAGAGAGACAGAAAGCGAGAAATCACCACCACACACCCCCCGGGGGCGGGGGGGAATGACCACGCCACAATCTCTTCTCCATGCTCCTCTCGGGATCTTGGGCATTCACGCACACGTGCCCAGTGTGAGTTTAAGCCACCGGGTTACGCCAACTGCTGGTCCCCCATTTAATCTTCTTAATTTGCCCTGTGCTGTCATTTTTTTCTATAGCTATTACATTGTGACCCATGCTGAAACAAGGAAGAGCCACCCAGAGGATTCACCTGAGCCCCTTCTCCTCTCCCTGCGGCTCGGCACTGGCTCCAAACCCCTGTGTCTTCTCTGTGTCTTCTGGACCTGAATTGCGTCTTCAGAGCAGGGCTCCAGCTTTTCCACTCCTGCTGGGACTTCAGCCCCAGCCTAATTCTGCCTCACGCTCTGGGTCCTTATTTCAACCTAAGTTTTGTCCAAACCAGATTGCCACCCTGGGTCCTAATGATGATCCTGATTTCACTAATAGCTTCAACTGTAAAAGCAGGATACTTCTCTAGGTCTAAAGTTTCTATAATGCATTTTATAAAATTTCCCAGCATCAATACTCACTTTCTCTTTCGCTCACTCTCTCTCTCTCTCTTTTTTTTTTTGGAGAGTTTTTTGCTACAGGGCGCGTGTGCTCGCCAGACAGACAGAGAGACAGAAAGCGAGATATCACCCCCCAGGGGGGATGGCCACGCCTCAATCCCTTCTCCTCCATTGTCCTCTTGGGATCTTGGGCACACACGCACACGTGCCTGGCCTGAGTTTAAGCCACCAGGTCCGGGATTCGAACCGCGGTCGACTACGTGGGAGTCCAGCGACATAGCCATTACGCTAACTGCTGGTCCCTCTCGCTCTTTCTCTTTCTCTCTCTCTCTAGCAAACACGCACACCCTGTAGCATGCTCTTTCTCTTTCTCTGTCTCTCTAGCAAACACGCACACCCTGTAGCAAAAACTAAAATAAATTTAAAAAGAAAGAAAAAAAAAGGAAAAAGATTTAAAAAAAAAATTCTTCACAGAGAAGACTATTATAAAATATAATTGCCCCAAAAGTTATGGAAGATATACAGAGGGACCTCTGTGGGCTGCTGCTGCTTCTGCTGCTTCTGCTGCTGCTTCTTCTTCTTCTTCTTTTTCATGAGAGATTTTTGCTAAAGGGTGCCTGCACTTACTGGAGAGACAGAGAGACACCCTTCCTCCTCCTTCCTCCTCCTCCTCCTTCTCCTTCTCCTCCTCCTCCTTCTCCTCCTCTTCTCCTCCTCCTCTTCTCCTCCTCCTTCTTCTCCTCCTTTCTTTTTTAAAAATAATTATTTTATTTAACTAATTTCCTTCTTTCTTTTTCTTTCTTTCTCTCAAGCAAGTTGCCAGGTAGTGAGACCCTATTGAGGATAACTCTCTTCATCTCATTAAAAACAAAACAAACGAAAATCTTAAGACAAAAACTTCAAGTCTTCTTGTTTGTTCATTTTTGTTAAATATATCTATATATTCAAAGAAAACAGAGATTATGAACTCAGAGAGGAATAACTGATGGCAAGGGCCTTGGGATGAGTTGGACAGCGAGGTCTGAGGATCCAGGACAAGAGGAGATGAGAGTACGTTGGAGGATTGAAGGTCAGTGAAGAAAGATGAGGATTCTGATAAAATGGGTCCTGACAGGAGACTGTGAGAGGGAAAGGCCCTGTAGGTAAAGTTTAAGATATTTACTACAGAGGGACTGCAACTGTGATGAACAGATGGGCAGAGGCCAGGAGAGTTGAAGATAGATTCAGGACTGGGCTAGACTAGACTGTAACTCCCGGTTCCACAGGAGGTCAGAACTAGCACACCTGGATAGAGGCCTCAAAGGAGAAACAGTGCCCTGCTGATACCTCAAGGGGCTATGCAGGAGAACGATGATGATGCGCTCTGCTATAAACTCAGACCAAGTGAGTAACGTGAAGCTCTACTTCCAGTTCACCTCATCTCTCTGTGATGTGTGCTCAGGGACATTCCACATTTTAGTGGAGACTAGTTAGGCATTGCACCAGAAGCTCTGTGACCTGAAGGAGGATGAAGGGTACTGGAAAAGCAAAAGATTGCACCTTCCACTTTCAGTCCCCCCTCCCCCACAAATCACCATATCTCATCTCCCTCAATTTTACTTCTGGGTGATAGTAATAGCAAGTCAGTTTTAGTCCATGCCAGTGGTGATGGGAAACTCTGAAAGTCACCCTATTTAACCTTTCTCTCTCTCTCTTTCTTTCTTTCTTTCTTTCTTTCTTTCTTTCTTTCTTTCTTTCTTTCTTTCTTTCTTTCTTTCTTTCTTTTTAAAGGAGCTAACTTTTATTGAGCCCTTGTTTGTACTCATCGCATTGCTGAATTCTAATGCGTAGCTTTCAATCATTTAATTCTCTTAACAATCTTTGTGAAAGGGCAGTTATTATCACCAGTTTATAACGGAAAAGAATAAAGCTAATAGTGGTCAGTTTCTCCAAATACTCAGAGCTACTTAAAAAAAAAGAAAACTGATCTTGGATCAACACTCAGGTCTGACACTGAAGTATTTCCACCAAAATATTACTCACTTTTGGGTCTCTTGCAGGTTTTACAAGGACTACCCAGATGACACATCCTTTTTCCTCATCCAACTCCTTTAAGCTTCCGCCATCTTTAAAACCTTTTTGCTGGAATAGAAAAGACACATGCACTTAGTTTAATGGTACATCCTTTTTGTAGTTATTGCCACTTACGATCTCAATTGGTAATGGAATCCCATTATTGCACTGTTGTCAGTGCTTTTTCATGTCATTCTGGTCCTCTGGCATGAGTCCTACAGAGGCCGTTGTTGGATATAAGAGTTTATAACCTCCAACACACAAGACTATGGATAAAACACTATTTTGACTGTTTTAAAAACATTCTATGTGGTTTAATGAGGTCTTAAAGTCTATGTATGAAAACAACAACAACAAAGGACTCTTTAACTCTTTAAGAAGCCCTTGGCAAGAGCTCCTGGGGCTTAGCCGAGGCTGACTTGAAATGTGGAGATAAGCCATTAATCAGATGGTCAGCAAATTAAGTGAGCCGACAATTGCAGGAGGTTTATTGCTCCATTGCCAGTTCTGTATTCCACTTGCATGGAGGCAGAGAGTGCTGAAGACCAGATGCTCGGGGCAGAGATGGCCTTCTTGAGAGAAAAGGGGACTTTCTCTCCTGGCGGCAGAGCTTTCTGGTAGTGTCCTCAGAGCTCCAAGTGAGATGCTAGGTCTGAAACTATTAATATAATACGTTCCCTTAGATAAACAATCTTTCCGGCTGTGAACAGTATTTAACTCTCGTGGGAAGCATCAATACCGAGAAATTAAAGGTTCCTAGAAGAAAGGAAATCCAGGTTTATATTAGAGGCACATGAAATAGTGTTCCCAGGAGGCACCAGGTATTTCTGTGTCGAAGTAACTGGAAAGCACTTAAGTTTTCCTTCCCTTGGTTACCTCATCCTTAAAATGAAGGCATTGTGGTAGATGACCTCCAAGGCTCCCTTAAGTACAAAAATTCTGTAGTTCTAGCAAATGCTTGTGGAAAGTTCAATACAATGATGAAGTCCTTATGCCTTGATTTTTAGATGGTATTTTTCTATAGTTAGTAACGGTTACAATCATCAGAAATGAGATACAGGTATTATTTAAAATTGTTTTTTAGTTGCCAGAGGTTGCATGCACTCTCCAGAAAGAAAGAGAAAAAGAGAGAGAGGGAGAAAGCACCCCACAATAGTGTGCAGTCACACTACAACCTCTCCTCCTCCATTTCTCCATCTTACCAGAGTCTTGCGTATGCACACACATGCACCCACCATGTTTATCAAGCTGCCAAGGCTGGAAATGTAATTGTGATCGGCCATGTGGGATCTGGTTTCCTTAACTACTAGGCTATAGGGCTGGCCCTGTGTTATTATTTGAATCATTATATTTGCTGAAAACTTAGTACATTCTGTTGAACACTATACTGGCCTTCCCAATGTTCCAAGAGGCCAGTTCTATCCTCTAATTTTAACATCTTTTCTTTGCCTTTTAGAGGTTTTTGCCTTAAGACATGTGCAATTTCTGAGTGGAGAGAGATAGAAGACAGAGACAATAAGAGGGAAAGTGAGAAAATCACACCCTGGGGGGATGGCCAAAGCAAAATTCCTTCTCCTCCATTCTCCTTCCAGGACCTTGGGCATGCATGCACACATGCCTGGTATGAGTTTCAAGCCACTGGATTCAGGACTTGAACTGCAGTCAGCCATTTGGGAGTCCTGGGACATAGCTATTATGCCATCTGCTGGCCCCTCAATATATTTTCTTAGGAAAAGAGGGGAAGTACAATCAAATATCATCTCCATTACTCTGATACCTGATTGACTAAGAGAAATGTTTTATCTTTCCTCTTCTGCACCACAGCCTCCCTCGAGCTGCCACAGAAACTACCCAGGTGGAACCTGATATTTTTCCCTTCTTTCTCCCTTCTTTAGCTCTGAGATGCCAGGATACTAATTCCAAAGGGACTTAAGATTCAAGATGTGTCTTCAGCTTATAGCCCAAAGAGTTCAGGGCTACTAAGAAGAATTTTCCTTGTGTGTTGGAGTTAAGTTGGTATTTGCAGGTTGGCCTGAGGTTTTAATCGCTATTTATTACTTTAGACTGATGGTAGAATGCTTTTGGATTTGTAAGTGACTAAGTAAAAAGTTAAGTTTTGCACTGTGATACATTTGCAGATGGGAGACAGAACAGTCCAATCAATGAGATAAAGAAGTTGAGGTCTTTATTCTTAGGAGTGTGAGGTCAGTGGAAGTTTTCTCCCACTAACTCTAATCTTCAAACTTGTTTATGAGTCTGTTATATGTGCTGGAGTTAGTAATCTTATCTTTTTTTTTTTTAAAAAGAATTATTTTATTTAACTTCATTTATTTATTTTTATTTGACCAGAGAGGGACAGAGTGTGAAAGAAAGAAAGAGAGAGGGAAAATGAGAAACCAAACTGCCAGGTCTGGGACTTGAACTGCGCTAGGCCATGTAGGAGTCTAGCACCTTTAACCACTATGCCACCTGCCAGCCCTGTACAATTATCTTCTTTTTAATTTCTTTTTTCCACTTCAGAAAGAGAAAGTGAGAGAGAGAGGTCAAAGGAACCTCCCACAAGGTCTTCCCACCACAGTTTACCTCCAGTCTCAGCAGGGCTGGATTGTAGGCACTCTGTGTGAGCATCCCCCAGTGTGCTTAGGGAGGTCCTGGGATGTGAACCCAGGACACATGGAAAACCATGTGGAATCAATTGTGCTATGACTGTACCACCACCTAGCTTCAGTAGATGGCGTTATAGACCCAAATGAGGATAATAGGATACGTGAGGGGCCAGCAGGTGGCACAGTGGTTAAGGCGCTAGGCTCCCAAGTGGCCTTCAGGACTGGAAACTTCAAAATCATTCCGTGTGTGTGTGTGTGTGTGTGTGTGTGTGTGTGTGTGTCCAAAATCCCAGGAATGGAGAATGAAGGGCAAGGGTTTGTGGTGTGGCCATCTTCCTTGAGCGGGGTGATTTCTTACTTTCCCTCTCACTATCTCTCTCTGTTTCTCTCTGGCGAGTGCATATACCTTAAAACAAAAAACCTTAAAACAACACCAACCACAAAAAATAAGTTACATGAAATCCTCAAATAATTTGCAAATCTTTTATACACACTCCTATTTTTTTTCTCATAATATTATTTTTCTAGCTGAACTGGCTATTACTTATGTTTCGTTTCCCTGGTACAGTCTGTTAAAAATTGCTAAATATATAATATTGCACAGGGGCAGGAGACTGGGAGAGAAATGGTGACTCAGTTAAGTTAGCCTTTGAGGAGAGAACATCTGAAATCATGCAGATATGTATTTCTGGCAGGTAGATGTATAGCTCTTGTATTTGAAGGCTTCCTTTTCTACTTAAGACCACTTCTGGCAGCAAAGACCCATCTTACCTGCCATTTCTTTCCTCTCTCCTAGATTGTATGAAACAGAATCTTCAGCTTTCCTGATGATGCCTGGGAGATAAACAATGAATGGCTATAGAGCTCAGGAATTCAACCTAAGTCCCCTTTCTTTTATGCAGGGGCTCCTCATAAGCTTACGAAAGTTTTTCAAATAATATTCAGTAGGTATTTTTCATCACCTCGGTTAGGCCTGACCCTGCATTTCATCCAGTTATCTGATATGCCTGTTTTTATAGGTCTTAAAAAAATAAAAATCTGAGATGAACTGCAGTTTGGGAGGTAGATGAACATAAAGCAGCAGGTAAGAACTGTCTATCAAAGGTTCCTTGGAGGAGATGGATCACTCTACGCATTTTCTGTTCTCCTTTGAAGTCTGCATTTGTTGTCTTGCTTTTGTGGAGAGTCTCAAACTGGGAGGACTAAGCGCTCTTGAATAGCCGCATTCTCCGGCTCCCTCACAGCCCCTGCTGCTCCTGGTGGCTGCCCCCACCCACCACGCAGCTTGCATTGACGAGGAAAGGCAATGGACAATGGGCACAGCAGTGAAACAAGCTATGTCAGTTTCCCTTTCTTTCCTTTTGAGTTAGTAAAAGAGCTTTTTCCAAGCTTACATAGTTTACCTGGGTTTTATTCAGAGCTTCTTTTCTTTTCTTTTTTTTTTTCCCTCCAGACCTGATACTTACAGGCAAAATCCATCCACTCTTGGGTCACCAGGCCATTTTTTGCCCCTACCCTCTGGACAATAAATAAATACCACAGGGCAATTGCAATCCTGCTTTCCTACATATGGAAGTGTGGGCATCAAGACTAGGGGCTGGGACCGGCAGGTGGCATGGTGGTTAAGGGTGGTGTCCTCCCATGTGGCCGACCTTAGTTCGAGGCCCCTGGCAGCTTGCTTTCTCACTTTTCCTCTCTCTCTCTCGCTCGCTCTTACTCTATTTCTCTCTGGTCAAATTGAAATAAAGTAAATAAAGTTAAATAAAATAATTCTTAAAAACAAATAAAAAAAAAAGACTAAGGACTACCCTGGTTGATGTTTCGTGTCACTCAAAGAGAGTACAGTTCTTGAAAAGCAAGTAAGTCCAGCTGTGTGGTACTCTTTGAGAGAACATTACAAGGAGGATAGAATGAGTTATCATGCTAATTGGTGCTACGTGTATGATCACAACAGAATTGAACACAATTGGGAAAACAAGAAATTTAATTCAGTTGTGTGTGCATGCGTCTTTATCTTTAGTTAAATGGGTTGATGTATTTCTCCATGAGAGAGAGAAGAGAAACAGGCAGTATGCCCAACAAAGTGTCTTGATCCACCCCACCTTCTGCCAGCCCTGGATTGTGAGCACAAGTGTGTTCAGTGTAGACTGGAAAGTCTCCAGACATGAACCTCAGACCTTCCCATGTGGGTCTGCCTCACAGAGCATTATGTTTTACTGCTGTGTCACTGTCTGGTTTCCCAGTTGTATATTAACTAGGTTCCTGGATGAACTTTTTCTAACACAAATCAATTAGGTCCCAAATTATTTTAATTAGGTTTTAGACTAATTTTCCCTCCAGCCTTACAGCCTTGACTGAATAGCTGTGGATGATTGCAGCAGTGGAATAACATGAAATGTACCTGTTTAGTTTAGTCAAGGCATTCTTTTTTTTTTTATTTGGAGAGTTTTGCTATAGGGTGTGTACACTTACCAAAGAGACAGAGGGACAGGAAGTGAGAAATCACTCCCCAGGAATCAGAGCCACACTGCAGTCCCTTCTCCTATTGGGATCTTGGGCAAGAATGCACATGCGCCTGGCATGAGTTTGAAGCCACTGGGTCTGGAATTTGAACCATGGACAGCCATGTGGGAACCCAGCGACATAACCGCTATGCCATCTGATGGTCCCAGTCAAGGCATTCTTAACCAAGCAAAGGCAAAAGTCTTAAATTCTGCTGGAGAGACAAATCAGTAATTATGTTTTCCTGGGCCGCAGGAAATTAGCATAAGACTGGAGATGAAAAACATTTTGATTCATGGTCTAATACTATTGGTGATTCTGTGATCTTGAATAAGTCATTTTACTGCTTTGTGCTTTAGCTTAATTAGTTGCAATAAATACAAAAAAATCAAATGAAAACATGATATAGCCTAGTAAATTGGCTTCTGGAGTCCCAGATTAGAATTTCAGCTCCATCACTTAGTAGGTATTTGACTTTGAACTAGTTAACCTTTTGTTTGGGGACTCAGTTTCCTTGTCTATAACATGTGGAAAATAGTAATAATGATACAATGATTAAAAGTCAGTGCACGGAGAGTGCCTAACATAGCGCTAGCTCTGCGTACATGTTTAAATGTTGTTGTGGTTGGTATTATTAAATCTTTTTTATTACATAAAGCTTGTCTGGATAGCTTCTCAGAAGGGTATCTTTGAATAAGATTTTGATTGGTAGGAAATTGCAAATACATTAAACAAGTTGAACAGAAATATGAGCATGGGGAAGGAGAAGACACATTTGGTAAATGGTGGAGGCAGCCTGGTGTGGCTGGGACCTAAGACACGTGGGAGTTGTGGTATGAGGCCAGATTGGATAGGGGTGATTGGGCAACAATATGAGCGATGTGATTGGCCATGTGAGTATTCATATTTACTTCTGTGCATTATGTGAAGGTTTAAACTTTTTGGGGGGAGGGGGAGTGACATGTTCACATATAAGTTTTAGGTTATTATACAGGTGGGGTTAAAACAAGGATAGGTGGGAACCAGCAGTTAACGTAATGGCTATGTCGCTGGACTCCCACGTAGTCGACCGCGGTTCGCGTCCTGGACCCAGTGGCTTAAAACTCACGCCGGGCGCGTGTGCGTGCGTGCCCAAGATCCCGAGAGGAGAATAGAGGAGAAGGGATTGCGGCGTGACCATCCCCCCTGGGGGGTGATTTCTCGCTTTCTGGCTCTCTGTTTCTCTCTGTTTGTCTGGCGAGCGCATGCGCCCTATAGCGAAAAACCTCTCCAAAAAATAAAATCCCCAAAACAAGGATAGGTGTTTGGGGATCAGGTAGGGGCTAATTTTAATATAAAAATTGAGAAATGAGGACTTTATAAAGTAATGGCAAGTACTTTTTATTTTCTTCCTTTCTTTAGGTTTTTGCTCTAGGTCATGTGCATTCACTAGAGAGAGTCAGAGACAGGAAGGTGAGGAATCACTTCCCAGGGGGATGACCACGCTGCAGCCCCTTCCATTCTCCTCTCAGGATACTGGGCATGCGTGCACATGTGCCCAGTGTGATTTTTCAGGCCGCCGGGTCTGGGACTTGTACTACAGTTGGCCATTTGGGAATTCAGTGCCTGAACCACCACCACACCACCTGCTGGCCTGGCAAGTTGTTTTTAAAATAGTGGCAATTAGAGGGAGAAATGAAAGGATACATATAGATGTCAGTTATTATTAAATCAATGATAAAGATTCTTTTTGTTTATTCTTTTGAATTAAATTATTAGAAGCTAAAATAGACCATAAACATTTAAAAACAGGGTCAGTAATAAGAGCAACATTTAGTTTGGTGTGTTACTTGTTATTACTATGTAAAAAAACCTGTCCCAAACTAAGTGGCTTAAAAAGCAAACATTTAGGAACCAGCAGTTGGCGTAATGGCTATGTCGCTGGACTCCCATATAATCGACCATGGTTCGAGTCCCGGATCTTGTGGCTTAAACTCATGCCAGGCATGTGTGCATACATGCCCAAGATCCTGAGAGGAAAATGGAGGAGAAGGGATTGTGGTGTGGCCATCCCCTTGGGGGGTGGGGGGTGATTTCTCACTTTCAATCTCTCTGTCTTTCTGGCTAGCGCATGTGCCCTATAGCAAAAACCCCTCTCTCTCAAAAAAAAAAAAAAAAAAAGCAACCATTTATTATTTCTCACAAGGCTAGAAATCAGCTGTAGTTACTCTGGGTTGGGTAGGCTTCTCTGCCCATCTTGGTCGGGTTCTCTCAGGTTTGAGGTTTGGCTGATTATTGGCTGATCCAAAAGCACCGTAGTTGAGACAGCTGGGCTCTTTGCCATATGATCTCTCGTCCTCCAGTACCTCAACTTGGCTCATTTTCATATCATGGCAGGTTTCCAAGAAAGAAAGCAGAAGTGTACAAAACCTCTTGAGGCCTAACCCTGGAACTAACACAGTAACACGTATGACACATCGCACTGGCCAAAATGAGTCAATGGCCATCTTATTTCAAGAGGTACAGAAAGAGACTATACCTCTTCATGGGTGAAACTGCAAACTATACTGCAAAGGGGTAAATACAGACAGGCCATCAGTGGGGTCCATTAGCACATTCAGTCTATCACATGGGGACAGATCATATTGAGCATTATAGTATATTGCATTAATATAACATTTATTAAGCATCTGCCATATTTTAGTCACTTCTCCAGGCCTTTTCTGCTTCTACAAAGATTCCTGTTTAGGAAGACACATACTTACATAGCTACTGAGACACAAAGCGATCTGTTCTATTATTAGCT
The DNA here is from genome assembly GCF_000334495.1 of Tupaia belangeri chinensis. Classification (NCBI taxonomy): domain Eukaryota; kingdom Metazoa; phylum Chordata; class Mammalia; order Scandentia; family Tupaiidae; genus Tupaia; species Tupaia belangeri. The sequence goes on from NW_006203583.1 coordinate 539,229, forward strand.
GTACATTCATTCCTCCCTTCCCTTGACCTGCCAAGGTAAAAATTCTGGAAATGTTGGTCCCTCAGGCTCAGCCTCTCCTAGTTCCTGAGCTAATGTTCACCAAGTCTGGCCAACAGGTAGATTCTACAGGTCTTCTGCTCTGAGTGGGCTTCTTTGTTATTTTAAATAATTTCATTTCACTCCTTTCCTCTGATCATTTGCTTCATTACAATGAAACATATTTTTGTCCCATAGAAGAACCCAGAGGCCTTCATTAATTTCACTGGATATTCACAGACCTCAGTCAGAAACCTTTGTCCGTGTGCCCAGACTCTTGCGCCATGATCATGGTGTCTTTATTATGATGATGCTTTAGCTTTTGAAATATTTCTCTGTTAATACCTACCCAACTCTGCCTATTACTTGGAACAAAGGGCCACATTTCACCCTTCTGCTTATATGTAGTGTTCTAAAAACCATTCCTGTCAGTATTCCTCTTATCCTATGTTTTGTAGACTAATGGAATATCTGTAACTTATTACACAGAGAATCTTGTTGCCTATAAGCAGAAAGTATGTGTTGTACATGGAAATCCCTAGCTTATTCTCTTCTTTATTCCTGGTGTATGAGTCCTGTGTTTTCAATATCTTGTTTCTTGATGATTAGAATAGAAAGGGATTGAATAAAGTAAGATTTTTGAAATTTTTTGGTAGCATATTAGAAAACTGTTTATATTATCTTAATTTGATATTTATACACACACACATATATATATATAAAATTTTTTAAAGAGTAATTTTTGCTATAGGGCGCATGTGCTCGCCAGAGTGACAGAGAGACAGAAGGTAAGAAATTACCCCTCAGGGGGGATGGCCATGCTGCAATCCCTTCTCCTCCATTCTCCTCTTAGGATCTTGGGCGTGCACGCACGTGCACCTGGCATAAGTTTTAAGTTACCAGATTCAGGACTCAGACTGCAGTCAACTATGTGGGAGTCCAGTTACATAACCATTACACCATCTACTGGTCCCCAAATTATACATGTTTAAAAATTCTAGTAGTATCTTTTAAATCTTCCGGTTGGTCTTTGAGAAAATCAGTTTCTTTTGGGAAGGACAGTAGCCTTAACTCAAATTGTTAGCATCCTCCAAAAGCAGGAACTCTGGGGACTCATGATTTTTCTCCATTCCAGTGAAGACTAAACAGATAAATTTCTCCTATCTCTGTGGACTACAATACAGACTCCTTTTCTATCTCCATCTTCAGAGTCTCTGGCCTACTGCTGAGCTACAGTTTTGACCTTTACAGCAGAGGGCAAGTAAAGCTAGGAATGTGATGAGGAGGCAAAAATATGGGTGACCTGAGTTTAGAGCAAAGCACTTCTCAAAGTCTGATGCACTGAAGGGATAGCTCAAGAATAATATGCATAGCAAAGCTATAAAGTAGTGAGAGTTCTTTTCTCAAATCTACAAGAAATGAGTCTCATTACATTATTGTCAGAAATTGAACCATGTTGGGACCAGCAGTTGGCGTTAATGGCTATGTCGCTAGACTCCCATGTAGTCAACCACGGTTCAAGTCCCTACCCAGTGGCTTAAACTCATGCTGGGCATGTGTGCACGTGTGCCCAAGATCCCTAGAGAAGAATGGAGGAGAAGGGACTGCGGCATGGCCATCCCCCAAGGGGGGTGATTTCTCGCTTTCTGTCTCTCTTTCTCTCTCTGTCTTTCCGGTAAGTACATGTGCTCTTTAGCAAAAACCTCTCCAAAAAAAGAGAAAAAAGAAATTGAACCATGTTGAATCATCAATCTTTTTTTCAGAGGTTTTTGCTAAAGGGTGTGTGTGCTCACTGGAGAGACACAGAGAGACAGAAAGTGACAAATCACCCTCCATGGGGTATGACCACACCAAAATCCCTTCCCTCTCATTCTCTTCTTGGGACTTTGGGCATGCACGCACATGTGCCCAGTGTGAGTTTCAAGCTGCCAGGTCCAGGACTCGTAACTTGGTCCACCATGTGGAAGTCTCGTGCCTTAACCACTGTGCCATCTGCTGGCCCCTGTATCATCTATCTTAAAATAAGAAGCACCCAAAGATAATCTAGAATTCTTTCTGTAGTTTATTGTAGTTTCAACCCAAGGACAAAAATGATCTCTTACAATCTGACAAATTTATCTCTTGAGAGGAAAAATAGTATTATACTGTTCTTAACCTCAATGGCAAAGATCATCTGGATATAGGAGAGGAAGTTTTGCTCACAAGTAGCCTCAAAATGTTGACAGTCATTGAAGCCTGGCCTCTGGAAATCACTAGGAGTGTGTGTGAGTGTGAGTATGTGTGGGTGTGTGTGCATGTGTACACGTGCACACTTCCCCTCTCCTTCCCCTGTGTGACCCACATAGGCAAGACAATTGAAACTATTCATTTTTCTTGGTAGCCAATTTCTT
>NW_006203583.1:541685-543552 GCF_000334495.1 Tupaia belangeri chinensis
TCCCTAATGGCCTGCTGATTGACCTGTACTTTCTAATTATGGAAAAAGTGAACCCTATTTCATCAACTGGAATAAATTCTGTTCCTGTTTTAAGTTCAACCTCACTTGCTCAAAGCCCAGCATATAACTCTGTTGACATAATTGATCTACAGACACAGAAGAGCTAAGGTTTGTCTCCAGTAATAACACATACTCTGTGATGGAGCTATGTGTATGGAATTACCTCACATTCATGTTCCAGTATCAGACAGAACTGACTCAATTTGTTTATATTTTACTCTGTGAATACCATATTAACAGTGTTTGAAGTAACTAGCAAGGTACATTTAGTTCAACATCTCACTCCTGCAGGAATCCCTGATAGGTGACCCCATGACTTTTGTTCTTAGAGCATTTCTTGTTCCAGAGAACTTAACCTGGATGATTAAGACAATTCATTGTGAGAAGTCTTCAGATTGTAAGAGATTTTTCTTTTATTGATTCAAAAATCTGCTGTGTTATAGCTATCATTTGGAAGTCATAACCACCATTGGAGGGGGGTCATATTCTACTCTCTGGAGTTATATTTTCTTAGATTTTATTTTTTTCACATTACTACCTCTAGGTACATTATAACTCTCAGGCAGTCCTGAGTTTTCACTTCTTCCAATTAGCCTACATTTCTTCATCTGGTTTTCAAATGAAGTGATGTTCAAATATTTCATGTGAAAAATTTGATCAAGTTACCAGTGATCAATTTATCAGAGTGTTCTGTTCACTGCTAAATACAATAACCCTATCATCTCCCTTGTTGGGTATGTTGTCCTTTTAGTTCAGTAGCTTCAAATTACATTAGCTGTTCAGTCAGCCTGGTTTCCTAAGTTTACAGTTATCTAAGGGCCAAAGTTAATAAACCTGTCTTTCCTCATGCTCTCTTTATGCAATTGGTTTTAAATTTAACCAAATTCAATATCATTTAATTAGGTTGCTCTCATCTTTGTAGCCTGCCTGTATTTTTTTTTTTTTTTCAGACCCTCAATTCAAATTGAGTGGGGATATACAATGTTTATCTTTCAAAGTCTGGCTCACTTTGCTCAACATTAAGTCTTCTATATTCAACCATTTTGAGTCATTGTTTCTACAGCTATGTAATCATATACGTGCCACTATTTTTCAACCCAGTCATCAGTTTTTGGAGACAGGTTTGTTCCATGTTTTAGCAATTGGGAATAATACTGCAGTAAACATGGGTGTCTTTCGAATTGAGTGTTTTCCTATTATTTGAGTAAATATCAAGGAGTGGAATTACTAGGTCATATGGAAGCTCTATTCTTAGGGTTTTGAGAAAACTTCATACTAATTTACATTCCTACTGGCAGTGTAAGAGGGTTCCTTTTTCACCATAGCCTCTCCAATACTTGTCATTCTTTATATTTTTGGTCCTAGTCATTCTAACTGGAGTTAAATGGTACCTCATTGTGGTTTTAATGCACAGTTTCCTTATGACAAGAGACTTTGAACATTTTTTCACTAATGCATCTTGGCTATTTGTAAGTTTTCCTTGGAGAGTTGTCTATTCAATTCATTTGCCCATTTTAAAACTGGATTATTCATTTTTTATGGGTGAGTTGCTTGAGTTCCCTATATATTCTGGATATCAATCCCTTAACTAAAGAATAATTTGCAAAAATTTTCTGCAATCTGAGGGTGGTCTTTTTACTCTAATATTGTTTCTTTAGCTGTGAAGAAGCCTTGTAACTTGGTGTAATCCCACTTATCTAAGAAGCTTTGTAACTTGGTGTAATCCCACTTATCTATTTTAAGGACTATTGCCGTGCTTTAGGGGTCTCCTTTAAGAAATCTTTTCCTCTTTCAATATCTTCAAGAC
>NW_006203583.1:543576-570413 GCF_000334495.1 Tupaia belangeri chinensis
CTAGTAGCTTTATAGTTTGAGGCTTTTTTTTGGATCTTTGATCAATTTTTAATTGATTCTTGTTAATGATGAGAGATAGGGGTCCAATTTCATTTCTGTTCAGGTGGATATCCAGTTCTTCTAGCCATTTGCAGGTAAGACTTTCTTTTCTGCATTGTTTTGTACCCTTTGTCAAAGATCAGTAGGCTGTATGATTTGGGGTGTATTTCTGGATTTTCTAGTCTGTTCCTTTGATCTATGTATGTATTTTTGAGTCAGTACCATGCTGTTTTGAATATCAACACTTTGTAATATATTTTGGGCAGTGACATGTTTCCTGTTTTATTTTTTTCACATGGTATTGCCTTGATGATATGGGGTATTTTATGATTCCAAATAAATTTTATAATTGATTTTCTATTTCTATGAAGACTGTCTCAAATAATTGGATCAGAACCAATGAATGTAGAAATTAATTTGGGTAGCAATGACATTTTAATTATATTGATTTTTTCCAGTCCTAGAGTGACATGTTTCCTGTTTTATTTTTTTCACATGGTATTGCCTTGATGATATGGGGTATTTTATGATTCCAAATAAATTTTATAATTGATTTTCTATTTCTATGAAGACTGTCTCAAATAATTGGATCAGAACCAATGAATGTAGAAATTAATTTGGGTAGCAATGACATTTTAATTATATTGATTTTTTCCAGTCCTAGAACATGGGATGTCCTTCTATTTAATTATATTCAATTTCTTTTTTCCAGCTTTTTGTAGTTTTTCAAGTGTATTCCTTGTAGAGGTCTTTCTTCACCTCTTTTGGGTAGGTTTATTTCTAGGTATCTTATTTGTTTTGTGGCTATTATAAATGGAGTTACTTTCTTCAATTCTGTCTCAGTCTATTCATTGTTGGTGTATAAAAATGCTTTAGCTTTTGGTATATTGACTTTGTATCCTGCAACTTTACTGAATTATTTATCACTTCTAGGAGCTTTTTTTATGGATTCTGAGAATTTTCTATATATATAATTATATTATCTGCAAATAGGGACAGTTTCACTTCTTCCTTTCCTATCTGAATGCCTTTTATTTTGCTCTCTTGTCTGATTGCATTGGCTAGGACTTCTAGCACTATGTTGGAGAAAGTGGGAAGTTTTGTCTTGTTCTGGAGTTTAGTGGGAAGGCTTTCAGCTTTTCACTCTTTAGTATCATGCTTACAGTGGGTCTGTCATATGTACGTTTTATTGTTCTGAGGAATAAAGTCGGGAGGGCTGCCTCCCCATAGATTTTTAAAGTTTGCTTCTACCATCTGACACTTCTGTTACTCTTTGCATCATTTTGTCATATGTATACTTTTTAAATTTTATTTTATTTATTCATTCATTTATTTTAATTTGACCAGACACACACACACACACACAGAGAGAGAGAGAGAGAGAGAGAGAGAGAGAAAAGTGAGAAAGGAAGCTGCCAGGTCTGGGACTCGAACTGTGGTCAGCCATGTGGGAGTGTTCAGCACCTTAACCACCATGCCACCTGCTGGCCCTGTCATATGCATATTTTAAAAATTAGTTGAAATATTCTTCCCCATGGTATTGAATACCCCATGGTATTCCCCAAATATATAGAGCATAGAATTCAGTACAGTGGCATGTGTCTGCAATCCCAGTTACTCAGGAGGCTAAAGCAAGAGGAATCATTCCACTTTTGAGGCCAGACTTTAGTTACACTTTGTCTCTTACAAATGATTCTGAGTAAATAGGACTTGGTAAGGACTTGGTAAACAGGACGTTTGGTTATCCAACAGGGATCCCCTGTACATTATTTCTTTATATTTTCACTAGTATTTTATAAAGGTCTTTGTTGAGTGTATTCCTAAAATATTTGGTTCTGTCTGTGGTCAAAAACTATTCCTTCTTAAGAGAAATTAAGTATCGGTTCATGTATATAAACAAAATTGCTCTCTTGGTTTTTCTTCTCCTTTTTTTTTGCAAGTTTTATAAACTATACCGCTTAACTCAAGCAAACTTCTCTTGTATTTCATAGCAGAACCTGCCCTTACAAAAATCTTTTCTGAGCCTTGAAAATAATCCATTTTTCTTTACAAATAATATCAGACAACCTAGCCCTGTGGACAATTTTGTTCTTAAATTATTCAAACTCTTGATTTTTGACTTTCTTCCCTATAAATTCTCCTGCCATGAAACTTTATAAATTCTTCCTCACTGCTCACTTTGGCCCTTGCCAGAACTAGGTTCTTTATATCCCTTCCCACCATTCCACACCCAACCCTTAATTCTCAACTCTCCAGTCATTAATGTTCCCACTTCTGGCATCTAACAGTTGTTTTCAAAGGAATGTGGGGGACCATGGTGCATCTGCTATTCTTGGTGGTTGAAATAAAGCCATGGCTGGGTATAGATACAGCACCTACTTTAAGGCCACGCAAGTAACATTCTGTAATATTGGGGAGGGCAGATAGTGGTGAATGTGCTCCTCTAGTGAACCTTCATAAAATACTGGCTAGAATTAAGGCATAGAGATAGGAGTTGCTTTCAAAAATGCGAAGAATGTTTTATGTTTTAAGTTTTTCTTAGTGACTCTATCAAAATGAAGGATTCACATACCCAGTAAATAAAAATTCTGCTTCTCTCTGTTCCTGTACTGGGCTTGTACTTGACTAAATTCACTTCTGTGTGGGTTTTGTCCATCTAAGTCACTATAGGCATCATCTAATTGGTTAAGGACGTAGCACTGTTTTCGGTCATTATTTCTCCAACTGAGGAAAAGTAGTGGCTAAAAAATGAGTTTCTAGAGAGAGAATTTTCTTGATACGGTGGCACCAGTTTTTCTGAAAATTGAATACTAAATTGGAAAGATGGATGTTTTGAGAGAAGAAATAGAAAAATAATGATGATGATTATAATAGCTGACATTTATTAAAGTTTTACTCTGTTCCAGGAATTGTAGTTTCTCACTGAATTCTCATAATAATCTTATGAGGTGTGTTCTATGTGTCATCCTTTGACAGTGAGGAAACTGAGGCAGAGTGAGGTTATTTACCTACGATCAAGCAGCTAAGAAGTGGCAGAGCTTTAACTAGCTGGGCTAGGTAGTCTGGCTCCAACTGCACCATCCAGTGTGGTAGCCACTGGCCACCTACGGCCATGGAATAGTTGAAATGTGGCTACCGTGAATTGAGATGTGTTGGAAGTATAAAACACACACTGGAAATGGAACAGAAGATCATACATGATCCTCTTAATAATTTTTACATAGATTACACAGTTAAATAATATTTAAAATAGATAGAATTAAATGAGCTCAATATAGTAACTCAATAAATTAAAAATTTAATGTCACCTGTTTATTTTTTTTAATGTATCTATTAGACACTTTAAAATTACATGAGTGACTCACATTGTATTTTTGTTGAGTAGTGCCATTCTAGAGCTTAGCTCTGAAGGACTGCTACTTAACAAACAGCAAAAAGAAAACAAAATTCCCCAAATAAACAGTGATAAAAGTTGCAGAGCAGGGCAGATTGGCGATTTGCATTGACTCCTAGAAGGAAAGGAGGCTACTTAGAGGATATGTTATTTCTGGAATGAGGAAAAGTCAGAGTCAATTTTGGGTAATTTTCAAGGGATTAATTTCTCCCTGAAATTAAAGGAAAATATTTTGGAAGAAATAATTGATTTCTTAGATATTAAAAAAAATCTCAGATTACTAGTATGGAGCAAAATATAAATCCAAGAGTGAATGATAAGTTAAGGGCAGGATTACTTACAATCATGGGTCTCATGTGATTTTACAAAAGAGTGGACTGGGGGAGATAGAGTAATATTTTCATTCAAATAAAATGGAATTAAGTGAGACCATTTCTGATAAGCTACCTGACTGAAATTCAGCCAGTAAGCACCCCGGGAAGCTGCACATCTGTTAAAATATGAATCTACTTCTGTACCAGTTAGTAAATGGCAGCTGTTTGAAGTCTGTGAGTCCCCTCAATCCTTCCTCGCACCAGATTTTTCTCACAAGTCAGCACCTAATTGGCCAATAACTTCCCGGAGCAGGGTCCAAGACCCTGTTCCATCCCTAAGGCTGGCTTTAGTTCTGGCCAACTGTTGAAGGTGCCATACTAGTTGTGAAATATTTTGAGTATTACCCATGTTTATAGAAAATAATAGCCTATAATTTCTCTAATTTTATATAATAGTCACCATCATGTAATACGATTGGAGAAATATGGATTCCCCAGGATACCTTGTAGGGAGAGTAATACATTCTTCTGAAGAACCAACTTGAAAAAACATCCTGGGGACCAGCAGTTAGCATAATGGCTATGTTGCTGGACTCCCATGTAGTTGATCGCGGTTTGCGTCCCGGACCTGATGGCTTAAAACTCACACCGGGCGCATGTGCATGTGTGCCCAAGATCCCGAGAGGAGAATGGAGGAGAGGGGATTGTGGCATGGCCATCCCCCCTGGGGGGTGATTTCTCGCTTTCTGTCTCTCTCTGTCTGTCTGGCGAGTGCACACGCCCTATAGCAAAAACCTCTCAAAACAACAACAACAACAAACACACACATACAAAAAACATCCTGGAGGAGAATCTGGGATTTTGAGGGATTTTAGAGTGAGAGAAGCTGTTCTGGTTGGTATAGAAAAATATTACGTAAGAGGATAGAGAAAGATAGCAAGTGAACAATAGAGAGGCAGGACGTTAGTGAGAAACAGATATGGCTTATTAACTGTTGATGATGACATGTATAGTATTCTCAATTGGATTGGTCTGAGAAGTATTTCATGATGGGCAAAGTATTTTTACAAGCAAAATGAGAAATAGCGATTGACTGCTTTAAAAAATAATTAGAATAATAAAAATAATGATTGGGGAAAACATAGAAAAGATATTGAATGTTGAAGTGGGGAGATTAATGTCTCTGTACTGACTGACATGCATGGCATTCCCTTTTGAAAAAACAATGCAATACACTGTAAAGTGATATGTAATCCAATGTAATATAAAGAAGATTATGATGATAATAAAAAATAAAAAGAAAAAAAGAAATATATTACGTGAATAAGATAAAAATAAAAACATATACCTAATCTCCAAGACTAAGAGCTTAATAAATGAAGTGGAGAGAGAGCAGGATTGTGGAACAGCCATGGAGATGGTGCAAGTCCAGTCTATCAGTAACGCAGCCCTTTCCTGGGACTGTCCAAGGATGAAAAATTACTAAGCTCACCACATGGATAAGACAAGTAGACTTTTTTTCTCTTTATGTAGAAAACCAGTTAGGGTTTGACTTCAAATTTCAATTGTTCCAAGTAGAATTGCAGCAGACGATGAGGGCACATGTGGGATCTTGGAGAGAGACTAAGAGAAAGTAAGTCATGGGAGTTGTAAAGAAAATCAGGAAAGATTTTTGTCCCAGGCACAGAACTGATGTTTGGACCAAAATTAGTAAGACTGCCCAGGAATGGGGGCAGTGCCCAAAACGTGGATGATATCAAATACTTAGTACCATAAATATCTGCTGCGTTCTTCTCAGTATCAGTGTCCTTTAGGAAAAGGGTGCAAAGGAGAAAAGCTAATAAATCCTGAGACTTTGGGAAAGAAATTACCCATGTTCTTTAGGTGTCAGCGATGGGAAAGAACCAAATGGTATGGTACCTTCTCTTGTTGAGGGGTCTTCCATCCCAGATACTGTGGCTCATGCAGCTTGCCTCCTTTGGTTTTTTTTTTTTTTTTTTTTTAAATTGTATTTTCTGAGCAGCATTCAGAATGTCAACAAAACAGCTGCAACTTTTTTTTTTTTTTTTTGCAATTACAGAGTGGTATTCAGTTAACCAAACAAAAATTATTTCGTAGAAGCTGCATCAGAGACAACTGAAGATGAAAAAAATACCATCCCCATATATAACTAATTTGTGCTGTGCACCAACAAGAACCTGCTTTAAATTTCCATGCCAGTTTACAACCCCTATACTGTACCAGGCAAGGTTAGTGGCTATTGAAAATACCACCAGGACAGGGCTATCTAAAGACACATTCGGTAGTGTGTTAACTATACAAAAAAAGACACTGTACAGTTTAAAAACAAATCTTACACAGCCTTACATTTCAATTTTTTTCTTTAAAAGGAGTGAGTTGTGTACAGGGGGGTTAAAGAGGTTCTTGATCTGCAGAAGTTTTATAGGATAGCTCAGTGCAGTGTGATAGCAACTTCCTTTTTTGGGGGGAGACTCCTTTTCTTTTCCCAATTTGATTTACCTTTCCTGCGTTTCCTGGCATGGGTGAGGTGGACTGAAGTTGACATGGAAAGAAGAGGCCAAGAGGAGGCTGGAAACTACTGAATGGTCAGGCTGTGGGTGAGACTTTGGGCAGTTGATCACTTTTTTTTTCTTTCTTTTTTTGGAGAGGTTTTTTGCTATAGGGCGTGTGCGCTCACCAGACAGACAGAGACAGAGAGACAGAGAGCGAGAAATCACCCCCCAGGGGGGATGGCCACACCACAATCCCTTCTTCTCCATTCTCCTCTCGGGATCTTGGGCACGCATGCACACGCACCTGGTGTGAGTTTAAGCCACCAGGTCTGGGACTCGAACCGTGGTCGACTATGTGGGAGTCCAGCGACATGGCCATTACACTAACTGCTGGTCCCATTGATCACTCTTGGGAAGGAAGTTGGAGGAAAGAAAAAGCTCTTGGTGCCAGTTCACACCTACTCTTGCTCCCCCCTTTTGTTTTTTCTTTTGAAAGGTTTTTGCCATTGGGCATGCGTGCTCACCAGAGAGACAGACAGTGAGAGGGAAAGTGAAAAATTACCCCCTGGGGGGATGGCCAAGCCACAATCCCTTTTTCTCCACTCTCCTCCTGGGATTTTGGCTTTTGAAAACACAGGCACATGCTCCCAGCCTGATTTTCAAGCCACCAGTTCTGGGACTCAAACTGCAGTCATTATTTTTAACTGTTTCCTGTGGTGCCTTTTGTTCTTGGAACCAATAGGGGGAATTCTAAAGGTGATTCTGGCTGGAGTATCCATATTCAGAAGCTGCTCTTTTTTGTTCTGGACAGAGTCAGGCAGGGCCTGACCTGGATTAAAATTCTCTTGACTTTGAGAACAATTCTCTTGGCTTTGGGATTCCCATTAGTGTACTCCACTGTACTGGTTTGTTATCAGCAGCTCTTGCCACATCATTGTACATTTTGCAGCATGAGCAAAGGCCATATTCAAGTACAGAGGTGGGGATAAAAGGGTAGAAAGCTATGACTTTGTTCATTTTACAAAGCTTTCGGGATGGATGTGTCATCTCCTCCCTTTCCTTGCCTTGTTTTGATAATCACATTGCTCTGTCTTTTTTTTTTTCTTCTTCTTCTTCTTCATTATTTTGTTGTATAGATTCATCTTTCTATCTTCAGGTTTTTTTCTGTTTATTCTCTTGTCTCTGGTCTAATCTGCATTACTTCCTGCTGCAAAAATCTCATGAAATTTTATTAACATGAATCTGTTTTATTTCTGCTCTTTTCCTGGACAATATGAAGAAGTGAGCTCACACGTGTGCACTGTAGTCTAAGATTACATTAACTTGCTTTCCTGGTCAGTAATTTTCAGACTCTACACTTTCTTACTCTTTCAGTCCAGACTCCGTGAGCAGAATTGCCACTTTCCCCATTTGTAAAATGGATACCACTTCATGCAGAAAAATACGTGTGGCTAATGAATATGAGGAATGTGTAGCCACACTTTAAAGATAACGGAGGGTTAAAAAAATCCATTTTTTCATTAGTTGATTTTTTAAAAACTTTATACATTCAATCACCGTACATCACAACAGCTTTTAAAATGAATTTTTCTAGCAAAAATGTTAAAGGACATATTAACTCTGGTGTATGGTGAGGCCAGTACTTTCATACACTGTTCATGAGCATGTGAAAGGATACAACATTTTTGGAAAACCATGTGTTTAAAACTTATTAATGACTTTTGGAAAATTAATATCCTTGTATGATTCTTTCCTAAGTCTACTTCTAAGAAATTTCTTCATCACAGAGAAGTAAAAATATATGCTTCAAATACTGTCTACTGACTATGTGAGTTGGTGCCTGGCACTCTGCTATTAATCTGTGCTTCAGAAGCTCCGTCTCATTTACCCTGAGAGTGGGTACATCCCTAACCCATTTTATAGATAAGGAAACCATGGCAAGAGACGCCAAGTAGCTTGCCTTAGGTAGCACCCACCAGCCAGTAAATGGTACAGTCTGATTTCAACCTATGTAATCTTACCACAGAGCTCCTGCTCTTTACCCTCATGATGGGATGCAGTTCAGTACTTACCTGTTACATTGTTTTCTATTTACTTCTATTTTCTTTTTTTTTCCTCTACTAGACTATGAAAGTTTAGAAGTAAAAAGCTCTTTACTCAGGGACCAGCAGTTAGCGTAATGGCTATGTTCGAGTCCTGGACCCAGTGGCTTAAACTCACGCCGGGCACATGTGTGTGCGTGCCCAAGATCCCGAGAGGAGAATGGAGGAGAAGGGATTGTGGCGTGGCCATCCCCCTTGGGGGGTGATTTCTTGCTTTCTGTCTCTCTGTCTCTCTCTGTCTGTCTGGCGAGCACATGTGCCCTATAGCAAAAACTTCTCCCAAAAAAAAAAAAAAAAAAAAAAAGCTCTTGTCTCCTTCCTCAACCTACAACACAATATCTGCTGTTTATTAGGCACTTGATAAATATCTGCAAAAGGGACAGACTAACTCAATCTTCATTGTCCTCAAAACCAATTCATCACTTCTGTTTAATTTGCTCCTACTTTTTTTTCCCCCCGCTTTGGAGAGGTTTTTGCTATAGGGCGCTTGCACTCGCCAGAAAGAGAGAGACAGAGAGACAGAAAGTGAGAAATCACTCCCCAGGGGGGATGACCATGCTGCAATCCCTTCTCCTCCATTCTCCTCTCGGGATCTTGGTCACGCACGCACACGCGCCTGGCATGAGTTTAAGCCACCGGGTCCGGGACTTGAACTGTGGGCGACTACGTGGGAGTCCAGTGACATAGCCATTACGCTAACTGCTGGTCCCAATTTGCTCCCACGTCTGTAATTGGCTTTCCGCCCTATTCATTGCTGGAAATTATCATCAAACTACCACCAGCATCATCACCATTACCATCTACGTCTCCTCCATGAAAATGTCTGATTCCTAATTATATGCGACCCCTTCCTTTTATAAGTCCCTAATATTTGTTTTCACTCCTTGTGTGATAATTACATCTCATTTTGCATTCTTGTCACTCATATAATCCAGGTATCAGATCTTATGTTCCAGGTGTCAGAACTAGAAACTCTTTTTGACGCCTTTACTTGCTCCTCTTTAGCACCCAGGACAGGGCCTTTCACATGTGCTCAGGAAAGATTGAATTCACATCTTGTTTTTAGAAGGAAATCTATGGGGCCAGCAGGTGGCATGGTGGTTAAGGTGCTGGACACTCCCACATGGCCGATCATGATTCGAGCCCCAGACCAGGTGGCTTGCTTTCTCACTTTAACTCTCTCTTTCTGTCTCTCGCTCTCTCTGGTTAAATTAAAATAAAAGGATGAAAATTAAATAATTTTTTTTTTAAAAAAAGTAAATCTATAAGGAGGCCAGATGGTGGCTCAGCTGTCGTGCAGTTAGACTCACATGGGACGATTGGGGCTAGCATCCTCCCTCTACATGCCAGGTGTGTGCATGCATGCCTGTGATCCAGGCTGGCTGAGAACGGGGATGGTCTGTCAAGGCACGAGGAGGATCCCGTTGTGGGGGGGAAGGGCGGGTGGCGCTAGTCACACACTCTTTTTGTCTCTCTCACTCATGAAAGAAGTAAATGAATGTACTTTTAAAAATAAAGAAATTTATAACACAAAATTATTAATAAAACACCTCCCTTAAGCACAGCTCTTGATAAAAATGACTCTAATAAAGCACTGCACGTGTTATGGCATGATATTTTAAAGTGATATTTACTCTTACTCGTACACTTGACTTTGCAAGATTAGCAACTCAGTGGGTGTAATCCTTTCTTCTATTGCCCTGAATCCCAATTAAGACCTGATCAGATTAAAAGCCTGTCCTAGCCTCAACTATTCACTATTCCCATTCATATAGCTCCTACTTTTAATCCCAGGGACGCGCTTTCTCTGATAAGGTTGGCTTAGAGCCACCTTGTTCTGAGTATTGGGCAAATGAGCCATAATTAACCATCTGGATGTTCACCTATCACCACATTACACTTTTTTTTTTTTCTCGGTTCTTGATAAAAAGCCATTACCAAAACTATTACATTGGACCTGAAGCAGTTCTGTTTTTATAGTCTTTATAACTGGTTCTGGACCCATTTGTGCATTATCAGCTTGGGGTATAAAGAGGACTCATTTTTTAAAAATTTACTAATAAAACTCCTTCCTACTCATATTAGTAGAAAATACAGCTTTTCACTCTCTGAAGGTCTCTCTAATATCCTTACTCGATTGTTCAAGAACACTAGGAGTTTACTCAGGCCCTGGGTCAGACTATTCTGAAGCTCAGATGGAGAGAGAACCGGTCTGAGCAGTTTCATAGTAGACCACATTTTGCTCATTTTTCTGGCTTGTCTTAAGCTTGCGATGTTTTCAGATTAACTCCTTTGCTCACCTGCTATTCCCAAGACAGGACCTTTGTTTTGAGGTATCTATGTCTGAAAGGACTTCCAGACTCAGCCTTATGCTTCTGCTGAAACTCAGGCTCCCTTTTGAACCTCCAGTCCTCGTGTTGGGCTGAATTCACTCTCAGATTTCCCATTGTCTTATGGGGAGGGTTCCACCATTTTCCTTTCATGTCAGCGGGTTTAGTCTAAACTGTATCAACCCACAGAAGAGTTTCTAACAATTTTGAAAGGGGATAGAGTATTAATCTCTTCTCTCCTAATAGAATCCTTGGCTCCTTATTACTTTCCACAATTTTTCGAATATCAGTGTTGTCCGTACCAAGAGGAATACTTTTGTTATGCCCTCGGATGTCTTCCTCTACCCCATTCCTAGGAAAAGAGGCATTTGTTGGCCTCTGAGCACTTTTGGGAAGAGGTAGACTTTTGTTCTAGGCTGGTTCTCTGGAGCTACCTTAATGAAGATGCAGCTAACAACCTTTGTCCCATTGCCTGGAACCCACCTCGGGTGTATTTAACAGACAGGAACTCTGTGTGTAAAGATCTTTCTGCGATGACTACCTTCTGCCTGTTTTGTACATGCACACACAATATTGTTTCAGGTGTATGCATGCGAAAACTCACAACTAAGGACACACTAGCTACTTTAGACATCGTAAGAATTGAACTTGAAAAAAAATCAAGAAAAATGTAGGCCTCTACATAGAAAAAAAAATTGTTGGTGGGTGGCAGGGAACTTACCAGGTGTGGGTCTGTGAGTCACCTGATGGGCACATGATGACACTAGTTACTTCTGCAGTTCTAACCATCCCCACTAACACAACCTCCCCATTGAACTGTTCAAGAGTTCCTTCTATGTTACTGTTTGAGTGTGAATTTTACCCATGATTGTAACCCATGATATGGCTGGACTCTCCCAGAAAATAGGTCCTATATCATTTATTTCACCTTTGAGAGGTTGAGTAAGAATTTATAATAATTTATAAGATTATAAAATTTTTATAATCTTCAATAAAAATTGAGACTTTATTAAAGTGACAACACATTTGTTATAGAGCATGAGGCAGGTGACTTTGATGATGAGGAATAGCATGGAACATGTGATTCTTTTGTAGACCCATGAAGGTGTTTAAAAATTAGTTGATTTGTTAGGGTCAGCAGGTGGCACGGTGATTAAGATGATGGACTCCCATATGGCCAACTGTGGTTTGAGTCCCGGACCTGACAACTTGCTTACTCACTTTCCATCTCAATCTTTCTCTGTTTCTCTCTGGTGAACACACATGATCTGTAGCAAATTAAGAAAATAATAATGCTAAATAAAACAAAATAAAATAGTTATTTAAAATAATTAGTTGATTTGTAAAAGATGAAATATCTGTTACAAGATTTCTATGTTGCCTGTGAAAGAACCATGTCTCAAGTGATACAGATATTTAGAATCTCAATTTTCATTTTTGCCTTCTCTCTTCTTGCTCTTGTTCATGTATTCGCTCTTTGCAGGCATGATTTAAACATTGCTTCTTTGCCAGTAGGAATTATTTTGCATTCCTAATGTGCGTGCTTAGAGAGAATTTTATATTGTAAAATTTTGATTAGCTGACTTTCAATAGATACTTCAAGGCATGCACCTTGACTGATGAGTCATTGAAAAGAATCAAGAGAAGTGGGCACAGCTAGCGGCATAAGCAAGGGCAGGAACGAGAGTGAGAAGTGGGTCATTTGAGCCTTTCTTTGTGCTCAGAGCAAACCAGTCTGCAAATAAACCAGAAGCTGCTGATATTCCTCAAATTGGGAGAAGAACTTGATTGGGACAAGGCCAGAAGAAATCTATGATTTTCACATAGGAAGAAAGAGGTAATTTTTCTTTAAATAGCTAAGAGGAATTGTGTCTGGCAAAGTAAAGTCGCTTGATGGTAAAGGACCATCAAAATGGTACTGCCAAACCCACGCAATGGAAGCTATTCCTTACGAGACCAGATGGTAGCTGAGAACACTAGCTGAAGAAGAGGACTTTTATGAAGCAGTAGAGCCAGTATTATCAATGGGTTGTGAATGTTCTTCAGACATGTGACTGGATAGTAAAAAGCAGGAGAGAGGCAGAAGTATATCTCTCGCGCTGGGAATCATAGAAGTCATCTGGTCTAGTGAATGGCATGAAGTCCTGGGCAGAATCAGTAGGACCCATGTCAGGCTCTGAAGCGGTGGTGTGTTCTCACAGATTCAGGACACAACTCCAGAGTCCATGTTATTCTAAATTACACTAAAAGTTAAGTCAAATGTGTATGTTTGATCAAACATGACTGATGCTTAGATGAGGTCAGTAAAAATGATGATGGATTTAGCAACTTAGCCACTTTGTAAAATAAAATAAAACTGTTTTCTTGTTGATATTCTTGGCTATTACGTGGGCTCATTAGATTCACACTTAATGAACCAGAGAATTTGCTACGTGCCAGGCTCTGTGGTGTGCACTTTCATATATATTTTCTCCTTTAGTTCTCTCTCTCTCTCTTTTTTTTTTTTAACAGATGATAATCAATTTATTACAATAGTTGACTTAGGCATCTGCAATGATGACTTCAACCTCAACTCCTGGTTCAATACTGATCTGTTTAAGAATCTCAGAAGGACTGTGCAAATCAATGGGTCACTTGTGGATTCTCATCTGGAAACGATCCCAAGTCTTAGAACCTTCACCACAAGGTGTCTTTCTTGTAGTGACTCTCAAAGTCTTGGTAGGCATCCCACCTGGTCCTTTCACCTTGAGATTCTTTTCCTTTGCATCTCTGATTAGGTCAGCACACACTTTCTCCAGGGACTTTACGTTGCGGCTGGTTAAAGTAATTCTAATTCAGTGAATGGCCACCTCTGGCTGCACGGGTGTTTTTCCAGCGGCTTCCTGACCGACTTGTTCCTCGGCGAGAGTGAGAGCTAACGGTGGTGAGTCAGGAGCAGAGCAGGCTGCCGGAGCTGCGCGCCACCTGCGACTGCTTCTTCTGCAAAGAGCTAGTTCTCTTTATAACTATATAAATTAAGAATTAACTCTTTTATTTTCTAGAGGAAGTGAGGCTTAGATAAGTTAAATAACTTGTCTATAATCATACTACTAAGAATTCCTCTTCCATAGCAGCAATATGATTATTTTTTTTAATTTACTGCCTTGTTAGCTTGGCTTCTTAGTAAATTTTTCTGTTGAAAGTATGATAGTGTACAAAGAGGAACGTTTACATTTTAGATTTTCAGTTAGGAATCATTCTGAGATGGTGGCTACCCTAAGCCAGCTATCAAAATTACTCAGAAGGCTGGAGGTCAGACGGTGAAACTGCAGTAAAAGGTGACATTCTGCAAGGCTGGCCCACGTGGAAGGGTCTGGGTTTATGACTGGAGACCCTGTCCTGAGTACACTGAGCACACACATGCCCGTGATCCAGGGCTGGCAGACGCTGGCTGTCGATCACAGCTTGAGACCTTTTAGGGTTTCTCTCTCTCTGTCTCTCTCTTTATGTCTCTCTTAGAAGAAATAAACTAAAACCATTTTTTTTTTAAAGTCATCCAGAAGGTTCTGATGAAAGTTGGGGATACTTGGGGATGAAACTCTGAGCCTAAAAGTTTGTAGAGATCCCTGGAGATAGGTGCTTCTTCTTTGTGAGACAGAACCTATCACAGAATGTCTTTAGACCGTTATTGTCAAGAATAAATGGGAAATTGGCAGGGGATGGAGTGGTTTGTAGCTCGCAGTGAGATACTACTCCCAAGGGCTGGGTTAATGTTTATTTGACTTCTAAATCTCAGTGCTAACAAATAACTCTGACCTCTCACACACCAAATTTCAGTGAAATCTACGAACTCTCTCAGAACTAGTCCCAAACTAGTCTTTTTGACAACTGCCCAACCACTTTTTCAGAGTATTTTACCTTATTATATTGTGATACCTTAGAGTGAACAACATCTCTTCTATATCAATGCACATTAGGCTTTTTTGAAGTGCTCATGGACAGATAGGTCAGTGTGAAATGCCCCATGATTCAGAAGAAGCAGGACACTGGCTCTCACATGAGAATTGTAAGGATGTGGGGGGTGGGGGAGATAACATTTTAACAGAGTGCAAGCCAGCTTTATGTGCCACAAGGAGAAACTGAAGACTGGGGAGCATTTGACTTCATTTACGGAATATTGATGAGGTACTTGAGAAAGCGGGTAAATGAGAGGAATTTCATTTCTGACAGCTGTGGAGAGTGGGATGTAGTTAAAATTTTAGAAACTGAGAGCCATATTCAGATGAGTGGAAGTTCAAATAGAATAGAAGTTCAGATAACATAAATAGCTCATTTTCTGAGCAGTTTAAAATTGGCCTGATGCTGCAAGAACTACCTTCCTGGAGGGCTGGGAGAGGTTTGTGAGGGTCCCAGTGGCCTCGGATGACAGGAAAGCAGCCATCTCATCAGGGTGAGTCTGTAACTCTGCCCCCATCCTTTGTTACAACTGTACAATCTGAGGTCCCTGATACTATCCTCCTGCTTTGTTTATTTATTTTGGGGACACATTTGTAATCAACTTTTTTTTAAATAAAACATTTTTTAAAAGAGTTATTTTATTCAATTTTATTGATTGATTCATTTTATTTTAATTTGACCAGTGAGACAGAGAGAGAGAGAGAGAGAAAAAGTGAGAAAGCAAGCCACCAGCTCTGGGACTTGAACCATGGTCAGCCATGTGGGAGTGTCCAGCACCTTAACCACCATGCCACCTGCTAGTTCCCTGCAATCAACTTTTGATTATCTCTTGCAATGCCTATGAAGGAAGGCGGTTTTATTAGTATCTGTTACTTAGCTTGGTGAAGCAAACACTGTTCATTTCCAAGTAAACTGTAAATCTTCAAGTATATGATTAGATTTTATCTCCAAGTAAATGGTATCTATGTGCCGTGCCCAGTTCTGTATTATCTACAAGGGAACTTCAAGAAGTTCTTTGGAAAAATGGACTTAAAGTATGAGTTTATTTTGGTGCAAACCCATTTGAAATCCTGTATCATTTTTTTCATAATATGCATTTCCCATGAACTTCCTGAAGACCTCCCCTCCTCCCACGACCCTTGTTTATGTGCTACATGATGAATGCACACCAATGGCTAGAAAGATGGAAGGGCAGATGGAGAAATACTTCCAGTATATGCACCTGAACCTTCAGAAATGCGCCTGAGAACTTGGGAGTGTGTGCACAAATCCCAGCGAGCATGCCATCCATCTTTAGAACCGTGTGACAAAAAAGCCACACTTGAATGAATATTACAACCAGCCAGAGGATGAAAACAGAATGGGGAATGAGGAAAGGGCCTTGGTGGGGGTGGGACAGCGCTTGTGTGAGTGACCTTGTGTTATGGAGGGGACTCTGCCCAGCCGTCCTTTCTGCTCGAGCAGTGTCAGGCCAGGAGACTGAGCCTGACTCTCACTGTGGCTCTGCTCTCTTGAATTCTGAGCAAAGGAAAAGTCATTTAAGCAGATGTTAGCCCCATGTAGAATAAATCCCAAGGATGATACTATCTTAAAGCAAGAAAACAGTAACTAGTGGTAGCCTTTTCTATTTTTCATAAGTTCTTTTCATTAGGAAGAGTAAAAGCCAGCTTAATTATTGTAAATTGGCAATAAACAAAATAAAAATGAAACAGTAGGCAAGTTATTACTGTGATCTGTGAAGAGAGTTGGAGGGCTGTGAGACAGCAAGACCACTCCAGGGCTGGATACCCCTGGGGTCCCTCTCAGGGACATCACAGTCTGTATTTGAAAGAATCTCCGATTTGCACGTGTGTCTGATTCACTTGCCTGTCTGTGGGTCTTCCTCTGCCATCCCAGAGCTTCTGCTCCTCACTGTTTCTCAGTGCTCCTGCTCTTGAATTGTCATGACCCTTATGCTCTAGGTGGAAGGCCTGCCATTTTTCATGGTTTTGTTTGTTTGTTTGTTTGTTTAGATTCCTGAGAGACACAGAGGATTTTATGGCTGGGCTTATTTTTCTATTTTCTTTTAATTATCAGAGGGCATGTGTGCTAACCAGTGAGAGAGAGGAGTAGGGAGTGGGAGAAGTTGGCCCCCAATGGGGCTTGGTCATGCTGAAATCCCTTCTCTGTTTTCCTACACCATAAGGATTTCGAATATGCACACACATGTGCCAGGCATGTTTTCCAAGCTTCCAGAGCTGGGACTCTAGTCACACGCAGCCATCTGGGATCTAGCTCCCTTACTATTAGGCTCTGGTGCCATCCTGGTAGGGCTCTTTTTTTTCTAGCCAGGCACCGACCTGTGAATGACAGTACCTCTGCTGTGCAAAGAATAGCCGAGGCCATGAGCAAGGGAGGGTAATCTAAAAGGAAAGCTGGGCATGATGGATACGATTACTTGCTATATCAAAGAAAGAGACTTAATTTAGTCTGACTCCAGAAGTCATTCACTAAATAAAGTGGAAATCCTCTTCTTGTACATGTTTGATAAGTAAGGTCAATTAGGTATCCGAAGAGTTTTATTGTAACCAAACAAGGAGAATCTTTGTCTTTGCATGAAGGAATAGAGAGAGAATTCTGGGAGTTATTTTGCTTTACAGTAGGAAGAGATTAAAAGGTTGAGAGAAGTAAGGAAAGGTGAATTTACCCTGTGTTACCAAAGATTTCAGTATTAAGAACATATCGCATAGTTCAAGTCTAAGACCCAGCCGTTTAAAAACTATGTTGGGCATGTGTGCATGCATGCCCCAAATCCCAAAAGGAGAAGAGAGGAGAAGGGATAGTGGCATGACCATCCTCCATGAGGGGTGCTTTCTCACTTTCTCGCTCTCTTTCTCTCTCTGTCTTTGCTGGCAAATCCATGTGCCCTGTAGCAAAAAATTAAAAAAAAAAAAAAAAAAAAAAAAAAACACTCTGTAACTAGGTTACCAATTTCAGTGAAGTTTCTTGGTGAGAGTTTTCTTGGGTACCCCATATCTAGATCATTTTTATAATCTTTGCACCATTGTAGAACACTGAGAAATAGGAATAAAAGGAGCCATTTCCTTATGAGCCAAGATATCCTTCCTCTTTGTGCAAAGTATAACTTGCAGTCTAAACCCATGACTTCTGATAACTGTTGATAAGTCGTTGCAGAGTCAGCCAAGAGCAGCTTCAACAAACCGTGTTACTGTGTTAATACACAGGGATGCGATTGCTATTGTACGTTTATTTAATTTTATGGGGGCATGAATGAAAGCAGATTTTAAAGTACAAACTTGATGTTTTTCAGTGAGAAAATAATACAAAAAAACCCCCATGTTTCTTTAATAGACATGAAGGCAGTCCTGAGAACTGATAGCATTTAGGTGATCATGTGTATAGTTTTAAATGAAAGCAGCATAGAATCACAAATTGAACTGGAGAAGGAAACCTTGGCATCGGTCTACTTTTCTGAATTGCTTGGATTTAAATTTGCAATCCCAGGTCAGTTTTATACAAGGAGTATTAAAATAATTGATTGATCGCCTCACCAGTGTGTCTAATTATTGAAAACAATTTGCGGGCCAGAGGAAAAAGGCCAGTGTAAAGAAATCTAGTGCACTGATAGAAGAGATGAGGAATTATTATTCTCCAAGCTTTTCTAAAGCAATACTGAAAAGAAATCTTAGCAAAATCAATTTGTAATCATTTGAAGAGAAGTTTTTTTCTTTTTTTTTTTTTTTAACTGGGTAGTCTGACTTCATAAAAGACAAGTCCTATCATACTAACCTAATCTTCTAAGATGAGAATGAAAAGCTGGATAGATCAACGAAAAAGATTTATATCTGATTATTTAGACTGTAGATAGGATTTGGAGTTGATACTGTCTGATAGGCTATGTCCATGACCCCCCCCCTCCCCGCCCCCACTGGACTCCCTGAGATAGATGGTAGATATCAGAGGTCACTGGCACCTAAGGCCCAGTGTTAGGCTGAGTTCAAGACCTGGCATTACTTGCATTTCTATATACGATTTGGCATTTGGATTGAAATGCACATGAGTGTTTAATGTCTCATCACACAAAACTGGGGGAACACCTGGCTCTGAAAGGTATAAGTAGAAAGAAACTTAAAAAATACAGCCATCGGGGCTGGCAAGTGGACTGGAGGTAAGGTTGCTGGACTCCCACATGCCCAGCCATGGTTCGAGCTCTGAACCTGGTGGCTTGCTTTCTCACTTCCCCTCTCTTTTTCTCTCAGTCTCTCTCTGGTCAAATTAAATAATAGTAATAATAAATGAAGTTAAATAAAATAATTGTTTTTAAAAGTATATAGCTGTCTAGACATACTGCCCTCTCTTTTCCTCCTTCTTCTGAAACTTCTCTAAACCTCATGTTATAATTTAGATCAGGAAAGGCAACCATTCTTTTGGATATTTTCCTTCTATCATCTGATCAGCTCACTTGAGGATGAGAACGATGGCTTATGTTTCATTTCTTCCTCCCACAACACCTGATAGGCATTTAATAAATATATGCTTGGTTAGCATAGGATGAGATTTTAAAGAATCACTTGTATGCATGGGCAGTAGAAGACTACTGCAGAGTCATAACATGTACCGAGTCCCTCATTGGTTGGCAGAGCCAGTGTGCTAGAAGACGGAGGCAGGAGAGTGAAGCTTAAGGAGCTCATGAAGACGGTGCTGTATTAGACTAGTCAGGGGTTAGACTTCTACTGTGACCATTCTGCCTCACAATTAAATGAGAGTATGTAGACTTGGACGAGTGCTACAGAGACAAATAAAGGAAACTTGGGATCGGGGGGGTGCAGACACACCTACCTAAATTCCCTTGCCGCCAGTGCCTTTAGCAGTTCCTTAATTTCTGTAAACTCACCTTTTTTAGTAAATGGAGAGAGGACTAGGACTTACTGCATAAGGGTATGAGAATTAATTTACATAATTTATATACAGCACCAGGATGCTGCCGTAAATAACTCAGTAAACATTGCTCTCAAAACTCTAAAAACTGAGAAAAGGGAGTTGTGGACTTAGGAAGGAAAAGTTGAGAGTGGGTTCCATAATAATCTTGACACACAAGGTAATGACAAGCCACTATTCATCTTGACATCAGTTTTACTCAGTTTGATAAAATTTCGGAGAGCCTATTTTGTGCCTTTTGCCAGGGAGAGTATGAGAGACCTACAGCTCTGCATTGTGATGGGGATAGTGTAGACAGACACGGGAAAATTTCTGAAAGTCAGAAAGGATTGCTGGACTCACTGGCCTGTGTTACTGAAGAAAATTGTAGAATTTTCTTTGAAGACTTGGAGAATGGTTTACCTTCACCTCACATTCTCCTAAACCGGTTAAATTGTGGTCCTGCTCTGAGCTGGACTAGTGTCTTCTCAAACCACTCTGGTTAAAACTTGTTCTGGGGACCAGCAGTTAGCGTAATGGCTATGTCGCTGGACTCCCACGTAGTTGGCCGCAGTTTGAGTCCCGGACCCGGTGGCTTAAAACTCACACCGAGCATGTGTGCGTGCCCAAGATCCCAAGAGGAGAATGGAGGAGAAAGGATTACGGCATGACCACCCCCCCTGGGGGATGATTTCTTGCTTTTCGTCTCTCTGTCTCTCTCTGTCTGTCTGGCAAGCGCACACGCCCTGTAGCAAAAACCAAAACCTCTCCAAAAAAAAAAAAAAAAAAAGAAATCTTGTTCTTGAGATCTGGGGCGGCTCTGCATTGTGATGGGGATAGTGTAGACAGACACGGGAAAATTTCTGAAAGTCAGAAAGGATTGCTGGACTCACTGGCCTGTGTTACTGAAGAAAATTGTAGAATTTTCTTTGAAGACTTGGAGAATGGTTTACCTTCACCTCACATTCTCCTAAACCGGTTAAATTGTGGTCCTGCTCTGAGCTGGACTAGTGTCTTCTCAAACCACTCTGGTTAAAACTTGTTCTGGGGACCAGCAGTTAGCGTAATGGCTATGTCGCTGGACTCCCACGTAGTTGGCCGCAGTTTGAGTCCCGGACCCGGTGGCTTAAAACTCACACCGAGCATGTGTGCGTGCCCAAGATCCCAAGAGGAGAATGGAGGAGAAAGGATTACGGCATGACCACCCCCCCTGGGGGATGATTTCTTGCTTTTCGTCTCTCTGTCTCTCTCTGTCTGTCGGGCAAGCGCACACGCCCTGTAGCAAAAACCAAAAACCCTCCCAAAAAAAAAAAAAAAAAAGAAATCTTGTTCTTTGAGATCTGGGGCTGGCATTATTTAACACAGTTTCAGCTGTGCTTGGAAAAGAGGAACACATTGGCACCTTTCTGCAGTACTGAATTAACATAAAAATGTCATTGCTAAGTCCTAAGGATACCCTCATTTTGTTTTGTTAGCATGGATCAGAATTCACAGCCAGGTAATGGGAGTCTGGTAGCTTCAGGTGAGTTGCTTTACTGCCAGTTCTAAAGATAATGAGGACTCATACTTGTCTGGGATGATTCATCTATAGGCAGAGTCCCCACTGTGAAGACTCCAGATTAGCAATTAATAAAAGCTAGTATCTGATTGTTACAATGGCTCTGTGCTCCAGAGTCTGAGGAGGATAGGTGAAAGAGTAAACCCTGATTTTTTTTTCCACTTCAGAATAACAATGGGCATTATCTTTTGAGGATGTCTTTTTCCTCTTGTATATTTACATCAGAGGAAAAGTATTCAGGCGAAATGCTATGAATTAAGAAATACTGGAGACCATTGAATGGTTAAAAAGGAAACAAATTTCAAAATAAGAATAGGATCATGGGCCATTGTTTTTCTTGTCAAGTTCTTATTTCTGGGAAAATCTTGCCAGTTTTGGTACCTCCCTTGACTGATTGCTGCTGCTTATTCCTGTTTGGCCAAACTCCCAGAAACAACTTGAGATATGGACGGCATTTCAGCTACCCATGGCCTTAAATGAGAGAATAGAAACCTTGGTTGTGCTAAGGGTACATTTAAAGGGGTCTTTTATCTGTGGAATTAGAGCTGCAGGGAAAAGCAGGAAGAAGTGTCAGCCCAGGGCTGCAGTGCTGCGAATCAGTTGGGTCCAGGTAGGTTGACGGGGTTTGTACTGAAAAAGCAGAGGGGGCAGCCCAGGTTGGACTTGACTATGTTGGCAGCTGGATCCACAGCATTTTGTACCTTCTAAACAAAGTATTCCCTTTTTGTATGGATGGAGAAAAAGATAAGCTGTTTTCTAGGACTATGAACAAAATTGTATGGTTAGAAAATAGTTTGAGTGTGGTTCTTTCTACATCAGGTTGGGACTTGGGCACCCTCTATTAGATCGTGTTATACTCTCAGTAAGACTTTATATGCCCATTCCCACGAGAGTTAGAGGGAAATAGAGTGAAGGGAAAGCAACTAGGAACTCAGAAATATGAAAGAAGTCATGTACTTGATAGAGAAAGAGAAAGCATCTCCTACCCTTTGCAATGGGGCATGGGCACACTGCAATCCCTTTTTCTCCATTTCTTTTGCCTGTCAGAATTTCGAGCATGCATCCACACACATCCAGTGTATTTCTCAAGCCACCAGGACTGGGATTTCAAATGCAATCAGCCATGTGGGATTCAGCTCCCTGAGCCACTAGACCATAGGGCCAGCCCAGGAACTCTGAATTCTTTTTTTCTTAACTTATTTAATTTTATTTATTATTATTATTATTTTAATTTGCTATAGAACATGTACTCTAATCAGACAGAGAGAGAGAGAAAAAGTGAGAAAGCCAGCCACCACATCCATGATGCAAACCAGGGTCAGCCATGTGGGAGTCCAGCGCCTTAACTACCACACCATCTGCTGGCCCCAGACACTGGATTCTTAAAGGTCCATTGTTAGTGCTAATAGCCAATGGCAATCAATAATCCACAGTAAATGTAAAAGCTGAATAATTCTGTAAAAATGTAGCCATTTTCACTCTAAGGCAAATAAGGGAAATCTCAAGTAAACTTGAATGAAACCAATCAAACAGCAGAGACCGTTTCACTCCTTTGCAGGCCAGGCTGACTAGGTTGGAAGCAACGGGATTAGGGAGTGTCAGGGATCTGGGAAAGATTGAACTTTTTCATGGAATTGCCTACCCTAAGATGGAGTACAGCAATCTTGGAGTACCCTATTAAGATCAAAAGAACCCTTTTTAATGTCATTCAAGACTGGCGTGAGAAAGCAGGAATTTGATATATTAATAGTAGTGGACGAAGCCGTGCAAGTGTGTTAGCCATAACCATGCATTAATGAGACCTCCGCTGGCATCTGTAGATGCAGAAAGCAGGGCTCTGCAAGTTTAGGCACTTTGTCAGGAACTGTGCAAAGCAATTGGTGGTTATGAGTAAGGCTCCTCAGCGAGAGACTAGAATAAAATCAGGACATGAGGGTTAGTCCTTTGGATTGGGCATGTGGGAGGCACGTGGGAAGGAGCCTTTATCTGAGTGGCCCCATCTACACCACCTGTGCTACAGCTGGTGCACCAAATACTGGGCTAAGAGCGGCCCAGTCCACTTTAGAAGCTGATCCTGCTGAGGACGGTACTTGGCCTGTCCTGGTTCAAGGACTAGAAGGAAATGGCTGGTGGCTAAAGTCAGTGTACTACAACTGAGTGACACTGGGACAGGCAGGTGTTGACAAGCTGTGGGACACACACACACACACACACACACACACACACACACACGTTAATCTGCTACATGCTATTTTATTTTCATTCTTGGAGCCCTTTAACATGCATTGCCTCTTTTAAATTGACCAAGTTGGTTTGGAGATGAGAATAACTTCAAAGCTACTTTGATCATGATTGGTTGTTTCTCTGGGGATGAAGAAGTAGCTGTTTTTCAACCTAGAAACCTAGGGAAACTGATCACTGGATGTTTGGTGGAAAAACACCTTCTTAGACCACTTTCTGGATTTAGCCATTGGAGACGACGGCTTGTTAATCTGTGCCAAATGAGCGTGACTGATCCTAATTCTAAAATCAGCCATGCTTAGTCTCTCTCCATATGGAGCTGGGACAGAAGGACAAAGTGCTCTTTGTTTTCCAGGGATCCCTTGAAGATACTCATGTGTATAAACTTAGTCACTGTATCTGGAACCAGCATTCTTATTTTCAGCAATAAATGAGGTACTAGCCCTCGCAGCTTAATCAAATATAAAATGTCTTTTCCCCCCTTCCACTCTGGAGGGCTTCTCTCCATTTCTTTTCTCACCTTGGTACACGAACGTGATGTTCTGATCAAATGCACTTAAAGAGACGGGAATGTTAATCTATTTGAGACGAATGCCAACATTTTTACTCCAAAAAAATGTTGCTAGTACGTCAAGTACCATCACTGGCTTTTTCTTAACCCTGTTCTTCTGTAGATGCTACCTTTTCCGCTGAAGATAAATGGAAAAAATGTTGATGGCATGAGGCAGTTCGAGATTTAGTACTTCATACCTAAAAAGAAATGATCTGTTTGCCTTTGTAATTAGGTTTTATTTTATAATTACTTTCTTTTTATTCTGTAAGTGCTCAGATCTATACTGGTTTAGAACACACTCGATTTTCCAAATTTGTCTAAATAAATCGCCTATTATAGATTACCCTAATGCCTTATTAATATGATTAGTTTAATATTATACCTTTTTTTTCAATCTCTTTCCATTTTTTTTCAACCTTTCCTTTACCCCATCTTCTCCCCTGGCATTTATTTAAGAGTATATTTATTCAGTCACAAAACTAGATTGTTGTTGAACATGTCAGCTTGCTCTTTTATAGAAAAAGACTCTTAATAAAATACAAGTCAGTCCATCTGAGAGTTGTTTTGATGTGTATAACGGAGCAGGCCATAGAGAGGAATTTTAATTTCAGATGAAATGAAATAGGCTTGTTAAGATTTTAGCAGTCCTGATACCTTACACGGGAGCACAAACATAGTCTAGAAGTGCTCTTAGTATTCTCCAGACCCTTTATTCCCTTCTTATAATTCTATAATTCATTTGGGTATCCTCATGAGCAGAAATATGCCTCGTTACTCATCCTCTCTTATTGCCTTCTCTGTTGCTTATAAGCTTTCTTCTTGCTATAAAATTGTTTCTGAGACCCAGAATATGAAATACCTTGTAGACATTCTTGAAGTGAATACCTTAGTTGGTTTCTCAGTTGTGGCTTACATTTGGTGATTGCAGTACATCTAAAAGGAATACTCAGTCAGGAAGGAAAATTGGGCAACATTCAAGAAGAAAGCAAAATTGTCTTTTGAAAGAACAAATAAGAAAAGGAATGCTGGCTTCTGCAGTAGTTGTTTGGTTATCCAGAGTGGCTCTAGAATTGCCCCAATATATTGAATTTCTGTTCGTGGGGCTTTTGAAAACTCAGAATGTTGTCCTTTGTGTGCAGGGTTTAAAGGAAACAGTGGGCCTGGCATGTAATAGGCAGGAAAGGTTGTGATTCTCCCACTGTGTGTTTCAGTCATGATATGATTAGTACTGAGGTTAGAAAGCATCAAAAGTTCTTCCTATCTTGCAAAGCATTGCTTTTAAAACTGATGCTAGGGACCAGTGGGTGCTGGATTCCCAAATGGCTGACCATGGTTCAAGTCCTGGACCTGGTGGCTTTCTCTCTCTCTCTCAGGTTAAATTAAAATAAATAAATAAATGAAGTTAAATTAAAATAATTCTTAAAAACGAAAAAACTGATGCTACTCAAACCTATGCCAAGCAGCTAACTCTAGCCTCAGTCTCCTGAAAAAACAATGGTGTACCATCAGAATTTCTAGTCATCAAAGGAAGTGATTTATTGGGGGTAGGTAGATAGAGAAAAATACTTCATCTTATTTTGAAAGAAGAAAGATTTTGTCCTCTATATTCTGCGTTTACTCTGTGCTATATGTGCAAGTAAAGGATTTCTTCAGGACAGTTGGAGTAACCCTGACCTCTCACCTCTCATTTCTGCACTTGCTCTCTAAATCTGGTGGTAGTAGAGAAAGCTTTTAGTGAAAGCCTAGCAGTTCTCACCTTTTTGTCAGGCACAGATCCTTCTCAAGAACCAAATTTAGAAGAACAGGAGTATTTCCTTTATTCATATGAAAGAAAAAGAACTAGGAAGAAAATCAGGTTTATTTAATCTATACCAATGTCCATCAAGATCATAATCTTTATCATGTTATGAAGTACTAAAATTTGAATAGTGTGAAAGACTTTAAGGTACTGGAAAAATACAATTGCAGTGGAATACCAACAAAGAAAAGCTAGATTTAGAAATCTGGTTGCAGTATCAATTGCCTCATTTGACAAATTCAAAAAGTATTTAGTGAGAGCCCACTATGGGTCAGGCCCTGTTCTGGGTGCTGGGTCCTAGCAATGAACAAACAGATAATGTTCCTTGTCCTTGTGATATTCATATTTTAATTGGGAAGAGGCAGTAA
The DNA here is from genome assembly GCF_000334495.1 of Tupaia belangeri chinensis. Lineage (NCBI taxonomy): Eukaryota > Metazoa > Chordata > Mammalia > Scandentia > Tupaiidae > Tupaia > Tupaia belangeri. Next base: position 569,640 of record NW_006203583.1, read on the forward strand.
GGTCATAATCAGTATTTCTCATAAGTAATCCTGTAGCCTGTTAGATGGTGATAAATCCTAGGGCAAAAGAAAAAGCAGAGCAGTATGAGGGGACCAGGAGTGCCCATGATGGGGAGGACAGTCTTCTGTATTCCACTGGACAGTCAGGGTTGAGAGGGTTTTGCTGAGAAGGTAAAATGGTAGCAGACTTGAAAGAGCTGTGTGTGTCAACCCTGTGGATTCCTGAGTAGGTGGAGGAAGGGTGTTTCAGGCAGAGGAAATAGCTAGGGCCTGGTCTGGAGCAGGAACGTGGGAGTATGTCCAAGAGAGGTCAGAGTGCTGGAGCAGAGTGAGGAAGAGGGAAAGTGTGGGGATGTAAGGTCTGAGGAGCAGTAGGGGGCTCCAAATCAAGGGTGTTGGCCATTTCTTCTGAGTAAGTCTAGTGAGCGCTTGACTCAGAGAATGATATCCTATGGTTTAATATTTGGAAAGACTATCCTGCTTCTTTGTTAGCACAGAGGCAGGCCCTTGGGTGAAGTATGCCAATGCTGCCAGGAAGGATGTCACATGCTGCAAACTGACCTTAGAGTTGGCAATATCAAAGTCACCACTGCCTTTCACAAGAGGAGTTTCAGTGGGTGGTGGGGATTGGACTTCATTTAAAAGAAAATGGGAGAAGAGGAATTGGAGGAAGTAAGTATAGCTGATTCTTTCAAGGTGTTTGCTGCAAAAGGAGTAAATAAGTGGCTGCTAGCATTTTCCACCATTCAGTCTGGGTACAGCAGGGATCCCCTC
>NW_006203583.1:570432-581843 GCF_000334495.1 Tupaia belangeri chinensis
AATCTCCTTTATAAAACTGCAATTTACATATACGTGCTTTGTAGGAATACTGTATTTCTGTGAGGTAGATATATGTACTATCAGCATAGAAATTTGGAGCTAGATGAAGCAATGAAATCATTTCCATTAATTTACCACTTTACAAAGGAGATTTCTTTATAATATTAATACCCAAAACATGAAACAAAATTTATATGCTAACCTAGGGATTCAGAGAGGAGTTAAGACAAAGTTCCTGCTCTTGAGAAGCACCCCTTTTTAGTGGAAAGGCAAGCACGTATGTTTATTGTGTGATAAGTGCTATAGTGAAGACATGTATAAAATGTCAATGCACAGGAGAGCTAGAACTAACCTGACGAGAGGAAGTTGGCAAAGATGACATACAGAAAAGAGCTGGCATTTGAACGAGGTCTTAAAGGTGAGCATAAAGTTTTCCAGTCAGTGTACTTGGAAGAAACCCTTTGTCAAATAGTCCAGCTCCTATTTGAATCCTTATAGCAACAGAGAGCTCTCTATGTTCCCAAGCTCATTCCATCTTAACAAACTACAATCGTTGAGATGTATTTTGTATATTGAACCTAACAATGCCTTTAAAAAAAATTGCTGTTGACCATGTATGCTTTGCTTACCGATGGTGGGAGTGGGGGACGGGAGAAAGTGAGATATCACTCTCCAGTGGGGATTAATACACCACAGTCCCTTCTCCACCCTTCTCCTTTTGAGATTTTGGGCATGTACACATGTGCCTGGCATGTTTTTCAAGCCACTGGGTCAGGGCTTGAACTGCGTAGTTGGCTATGTGGGATCTAGCTGCCCCAACCACCGTGCCACTGGCTGGCCCAATAATGCCTTTTAATACTTTTACTTATTGCCCCAGTTCTTTCTTCTATAGCTAATAGGCAAAGGCTTTTAGTATCTGAAAATAGATATTATGTTCTTTTTAAAGTCATTTTTTTTCCATATGGAAAAAATGAAAGTGGGGAACATCAGGTTCTCAGAAAAGCAGACTGTGAGGTTAAGGATGGTGTGTAGGTGGTTTATTAGGAAGTATTTTTGTGTTCAATGTCATGAAATTGAAGACTGGTCAGGACTGGGCAGAAGGAGAAGTATAGGTGGGATACAGTTTTAATGGAAGCTCCAGCCAATCTGGGCAATCGAAGATAGATCGACTGTACTGAGTTTTCCAAAGTTAGGGCAAGAAGCCCAGGTCTTATATCCCTTGACCACCAGTTATTTATCGCCCCCAGAAAGGGGGAATGACTTTGTGCAAGTACCTCTCTTTACCTGAGACAGTCCCCAAAAGGAGGCCAAACCAAAGCCCAGGGGCACCATCAGTAGCTGGAGCACTCACTAAATGCTTTATTTCTGAAGTAGATCCGTAGGGGAGCTGTACGATGCCAAAGAGGAATCTCATGTATCACTAATTCTTTAGGCAATTATTTCCTGAGGCAGATAATAGGATTAAAAAAGTACCTCTTTTTGTTTCTTACTAGCAAATGAACACCATGAACATCGAAGTGATGGAGGTTCAACATCAAGGTTCTAGACTAATAGAGCCTAACATACAATTCTATTTTCCCTATGCTAATTGCTTATCTCAGTTAAGGTGGCCCTTTATACAACCGTGTCCTAAAGATGCTCTCAAAGCAAGTTGAATAAGTATATTCAGGCAATAAATCTCATTGGGAATCTTCACTAGAAAGAAGGGACTGTTCCAAGGACATGGGATAATAAAAATGTAAGTGGGGAAGCATAGTTAGCTGCAAACAGAATTATCTCTCTTTCCTTCATCCTTGATCACTTGTGGTGACCACAGTGCATGTTGGGTGCCTGCAAAGATGAATGTGTGGCCACCAGTCCTTTCCACTCCATGCACACATGAAGATTGCTCTTTGATTTGTGTCTTGGACCATAATTTGCAAAGCCTGTCACCATTGGAAACTTATAGCTAGCCCTAAGCTTTGTTGAAAAAGAGTTGTTTCATTCCCCATCACTGTACACCAGATTGGTGTGTCAACTAAATTAATAACACTGGACTACTCATTATTCCAGGAAACACTTGCCCAAGCTATAATTCTCTTTTGATTTCTGTTTAACTTCATTAACCTCCTTTTGGTGGCAGATAAAATGGTCATATAGGGGATCCTTATCTAATGAAGGATTGGCAAGATAAAATGGTTGAGTGGGCATCGATGGGGCAGAGGAGGCAGAAAAAGGGTGAAGTTGGGGCCAGCATGTGGCACAGTGGCTAAAAACATTGGACTCTTAAATGGCTGACTGTGGTTCGAGTCTCAGACCTGATGGCTTGAAAATCATGCCCTGTGCATGTACAAATGTACCCAAAATCCCAAGGGGAGAATGAAAAAGAGGGGACTAGGGGAGAGTGATTTCTCACTTTCCCTCTCTCTTTCTCTCTCTGGCAAGTGCATGTTCTCTATAGAAAAAAAGCAAAAGAAAAAGAAGAATAAAGAGTAGCGAAGTTGGAAAGAACAGTAGAATTAAATGTGCTGAGGGTGTGATGAACCCTATTAATTTTTCTCTTTTCTTACTCTGATCATATTCATAAAGTAGCTGGCTATATCTTTATAGGTTCATTTATAACTGTGGGAGAGTATTAAGAAAAGACTGAGGGAGGGAAGCATCAGGTTGGTATTTAATAGATTGATTTTCTTTTGAATTCAGTCTCATTAGCACAAGCTCGTTTGCCTTGGACACCCATGGGTTTTCTTTCAAGGCTTTCTCTTGCTGTGTATTTGAGCCAGCGTGTTTTCACTGTACATGGAAATCTGTGTGGACTTAAAAACCTCCTCATGATAGGATCTGTTCATTTATCACATAGTAGGTAGACTTCCTTTGTTTACAATCTGGATGCCTATCATTCCAGGCTTGTATATTGTTAAGTATATGTGAAAGCTCTTTCATTTTGCTATAACCACTGGACTTAAAATTTTTCGATAGCTGGAAGTTAACAAGAAAAACAAATGGATAGTCTTTAAAGTGATAACTATTCTAGATGATTCGTTCTGTCACTTGGCCTTCCTTTTCCGTTGTAGTTCTCTGAAGGCACCTGACAAGTTTTGAAATAATTAAGCTACATTGGATTCCTGCTTGTCTTATTCTGGGTTGTTACAACAAAATACCATAAACGGCGGGACTTATAAATAACAATTGATTTCTCAGATTCCTGGAGGCTAGGAAGTCCAAGGTCAAGGCGCCAGCAGGTTTGGTGCCTGGTCAACACTCACACTCTGCTTCATTGGGAGAGTCTTTTGTGTCCTCACAAGATGAACGGCGAGGCTGCTGTCTGGGGCCTCTTTTTTATGAGGACATTAATCTTATTCACAATGGATTTACCCTTATAATCTAGTCATTCCCTAAGAGGCCCCATCTCCTAATACCTTTCTGTAAGGGGTTAGGACTTCAACCTAGGAGGAGGAAGCCATGGCAAACACCATTGGACCCTTAGCAGGACGAATCAGCCCAAAATGACCAAACAGCTACTGTTTCATTCTAGATAAGCCGCAGGAAATGTGAAGAGTTCGAACAATGAGAAGCAAATGTAGCTCTGGCAGAGCTGAAGGGTTGGCAGCTCTCATCACCGAATCAGGGGCTCTGGACACCAACTATTTCCCAGCTTGTATTTTTTTCAATAGTGGGTGCCCAAGAAGTACTCAGCAATTTCTCAGCTGTACAACAATGTGTTCCTGAACTAAGAAATCACTATATAATTTTGTCTAAAAGCCTAGTTTCTTAGTCTCTTGTAACTGCACTTTGAAGCTCCAGTTGGGGACTAAAAAGGAACTGCCCCTTGGAGAGAAAAACACAATTTTGTTAGCCTGGATTATTTTAAAATGGAGATGAGCCATCAGACAGAAGATAGGGGGCACAGACCAAGAAAAAAGATACTATTACCCATGAGGAAGTCAGGCAAAAATGGACTGAGAGAGAGGGAGAGGGTTGAGAGGGTGTTCATTTTGTGTCTTGAGATTTTTCTAGCTATACGGTGGAGATAAAATGCAGGGCCTGACATCTCAGAAGGGCAGGTGAAATACAGCTTAAATGGGAGAATTTAAAATGGCTTCTCCCTTGAAAGGAAGGAGAAAACAAAAGAAGCTCACATTGACAGAGGTGCGTGTGTGTAACACACAGGTCACACTGAGATCTATGGCATTACGTATGTAAGGAAATGAATAGTCTTCTCTATGCTGCTCTAAGATAAAGTTTAATCATATATGAACTTGAATACCTGTCATTTTAATTTAATTTAAATTGTAGCCTGGTTATCCTGTTTGAGCCTTACCTAGCAGAAGTTAGAAAACAAACTAGATGTGCTATTAATGTTTACAGAAAATATACCAATCCAATCTTGTAATCCACATGTTTCTCACTAATATCTATACCTGAGTACAAGCCACTTACTGGGCCTACAAGCCTATACCACATCCACAGATATGGTTAAGTATAGATTGATGGGATTTAAGATTATTTACAATGGGACTGAGTGATAAACATCCACAGTTGAGAAACATAAAGCCTTTAAAAGTGGAAGGGACTGCAGGTAGCATGGTGGTTAAGGTGCTGGACTCTCACATGGCTGACTGTGGTTCGAGTTCCAGACCTAGTGGCTTGATTTCTCTCTCTCTCTGTCTCTGGTGGCTTGATTTTGCTCTTTCTGTCTCTCTCTGGTGAGCATACATGTCCTATAGCAAATTAAAAATTATAATAATATATAAAATTAAATGAATAATTCCTTAAAACATAAAAATGAAAAGCATATGTGCATGTGTATCTGTTTGCATGAGCCTGTATGTGTTTTTCTTAAATCATTTGATGGCAAAACCTGACATAAACTGACATACGGTCATTTGGAGTATTTATTCCACTTTATGTAAACTTTTGTATGTCTTGTCATAGAGATATAAACATACTTGTTTGGGGGAGCTGCCCTAGGTTCTGGAAGATCCCAAGGATTTTAGACAAAGGAGAATATAGATCTATGTTGCTGATTTTCACTAAAGTTTAGGAAATAGTTTTATGAAAATAGGCATTACAAATATTTGAAATTCAAATTAAAATATTTTATTGAAAATAAAATATTTAAAAGGCTTATTTTAAAAAATGAATAATGTATGTAAACCGTTGTATCCAGTTGGTTCAAAATCTCCATTACCATCTTCGGTTTGATTTTTTTTTTCTTTCTCTTTCTTTTTTCTTCTTTTTTATATTTTATACTTTTACTATTCTAGGATGAATCCTCTATGTTCTTCCAGTTTGGCCCATCAATTGAACAGCAAGCTTCCGTAATGCTCAACATCATGGAAGAATATGACTGGTATATCTTTTCTATTGTCACCACCTACTTCCCTGGCTACCAGGACTTTGTAAACAAGATCCGCAGCACCATTGAGAATAGCTTCGTTGGCTGGGAGCTAGAGGAAGTCCTCCTACTGGACATGTCCCTGGATGATGGCGATTCTAAAATCCAGAATCAGCTCAAGAAACTTCAAAGCCCCATAATTCTTCTTTACTGTACTAAGGAAGAAGCCACTTACATCTTTGAAGTGGCTAACTCAGTAGGGCTGACAGGCTACGGCTACACGTGGATTGTACCTAGTCTGGTGGCAGGGGACACAGACACAGTACCCTCAGAGTTCCCCACTGGGCTCATCTCTGTATCATATGATGAATGGGACTATGGCCTCCCTGCCAGAGTGAGAGATGGAATTGCCATAATCACCACTGCTGCTTCCGACATGCTGTCTGAACACAGCTTCATCCCTGAGCCCAAGAGCAGTTGCTACAACACCCACGAGAAGAGAATCTACCAGTCTAATATGCTGAATAGGTGAGTGTTAAATAGAGGGCACTCGGATGGTGGAGATCAGAGGAGTGAGACACTGGGTTTGGAGGTTCAGAAACTCTGGGAATGGTAATTCAAGATGGCAGCAGGTTGAAGGCTGGTCTCTGGGATGGCAAATGGTCACAGTGCTGGGAGAATTTCAAATCTGAACCTTGCTGTACTATACATTCTTGTTCTATGAACTACAATACAACCTCCAGTTATTGAGCACTTACTATATGCTTGATGCTACTCTGAAGTGTTTTGCATGCTTGACCTCATTTAATCCTTAGACCACAGTATATGGCAGGTTTTAAAAATCATTTTGATTTTACAATATAAGAGAATAAGAACTGTAGGTGTAAATTGTCCAAAATTATGCTGCACGATCAGTGTAGAGTTGAACACAGTCCTGCCTGTTCCTAAGTAGTTGATTGCTAGGAAAGACACAGTAGGCTAGAAATAAGATAGTACAAGCCCACTTACTTTTGGAATGTTGCTTTATTGTGGAGAAAATGGAGAATAGGTTACAGGGGTCTAGGTGCAGGGAGACTTTTCTTTCTTAAAGGAATGGGCTTGGTTTTTATCTCCATTGGTTCTTCTCTCTTTCTGCCTTTCAGAGTGAGAAGGCTGCTGTCGAGGCAGCATTTATGGTTGCTCTTAGTCTGGTTTGTCTAGCAAGACCAATGTATGGGTGGAGTTCTGCTTGCCTGACTTCACCTCATATAACCTAACCAGGACTGCAGTATATCTGCCTCAGGGTATTAAATGATTACATAGGGTAGAAGATTCTATACTATGCTTTTGTGATTTTTATTTTGATTAATTATATAAAACTGTTATGTATGCAAATTGAAAATTTCAGACAAAATAGAAGAATACAAAGAAGAAAATAGAAATGACCTCAGGGGCTGGATAGTAGTGTAGCAGTAAAACCCAGTGCTTTGTGAGGCTGATTCCTATGGGAAGGTATAGTGCTCACATCTAGAGACCTCCCTGAGTATGACAGGCATGTGTGTGTCTGTGATCTGGGGCTGACTGAACCTGAAGTTGGATTGTGGTGTCAAAATCCTATTGGAGGGGGCCAGCAGGTGGCGTGGTGGTTAAAGGCACTGTACTCCCATATGACCGACCGTGGTTCAAGTCCTGAACCTGGTGGCTTGCTTTCTCACTTTCCCTCTCTCTCTCCTGCTCTCTGTCTGATCAAACTGGAAAATAACAATAATAATAAATAAAGTTAAATAAAATAATTCTTTAACAAAACACAAAAACCCTATTGGAAGTGCTGTTTAACTCTTTTTTTTCTCTCACTCATGTAAAAATAATCTTTAAAAATGACCTTAAATCCGGGGCCAGCAGATGGCATGGTGGTTAAAGGCACTGGACTCCCACATGGCCAACCACGGTTCAAGTCCTGGACCTGGTGGCTTGCTTTCTCACTCTCCTTCTCTCTTTCTCTTTCTCTGATCAAATTGGAAAATAATAATCATAATAAATAAAGTTAATTATTTTTTAAAAATGACCTTAAATCCAACTAACTAAAGATAATCATTGTTGAAAGAATTAGTAAATCTCTCTCTAGACCTTTCTATGCACATACACATATATGGATATAAATCTATAGTTTTACATAAATGGAAATATAACCACACCTGCCATTCAATAACATGACTTTCTTCCAATCAACAATGTGTTTTGGACATCCATTTTAGATTTATCTTGTGTTATGTCAGACAAAGAGAAAGGCATTCAAAAAGATTTAATTTATGTTCAGGTATTTACCATCTAGTTTAAGAAAGAAATATGAGAAACTGCACTCTGGGAATGGTGAACTATTGGTGGAGGTAGGATGGGTACCTACTTATTTAACTTCTGGGAGGTGGTTGGACTGGAGTCTCTAGACTAAGTTCCTAATTCAGGGTTGAAACTAAAACTAGCTTTAGGGTAGCTTCTTTCCCAAGTCAATCCTAACATTCTCCCACCTTGAACTTACTGTCCTTTCCATTATCCCTACATACTACCTCTTGTTTGGTCTGGAATTGTCTTGGTTTTCCTTTTGCCTCTTGATAGTTCCATCCTGGGCTCCTTACTATACTTCTATTTCTTTATAAATCCCTTAAATATTGGTGCTTCTCATGGTTCTTTCCTGGACTCTCTTCTTTTCTTGTCCATTTCCAAGGATATGACTAATGTCTGTATATTCCCCAAATTAACATCTCTGGCTGGAACTTCTCCCTCAAGTTAGAGGTCTGTACCTTTAACTGTAACCAAATATGTTTCTTTAAAAGTCAAAGACCCTTAGGACTTGCCATGTCTAAGCCAAACAGCTTGTATCTTCTTTCTTCCGTCCTTCTTTCCTTCCTTCCTTCCTTCCTTCCTTCCTTCCTTCCTTCCTTCCTTCCTCCCTCCCTCCCTCCCTCCCTCCCTTCTTTCTTTCTTTCTTTCTTTCTTTCTTTCTTTCTTTCTTCTGGGGAGAGATTTTTGCTATAGGGCGTACGTGCTTACCAGAAAGACAGAGAGAAACAGAGAGACAGAAAGTGAGAAATCACCCCCCAGTGGGGGATGGCCATGCTGCAATCCCTTCTCTTCCATTCTCCTCTCGGGATCTTGGGCATGCACGCACACACCCCGGCGTAGTTTAAGCCACCGGGTCCAGTACTCAAACCACGGTTGACTACATGGGAGTCCAGTGACATAGCCATTGCGCCAACTGCTGGTCCCTATCTTTTTGCATTACTTGCCAGATCTATCTACCCTGACTACAAAGAATACATCCTATTGCCAAGTTCCCTAAAACAATTTCTAACATGTCCATGATTCCCTATCCCTGATATCTCATAGCCACCCATATACTTTCTTATGGACTTTAATCCCCAGTACCTCTGAGATGCTGTTGCTTATTTTTATCTCTCCAGACATATCTCAGCCCATCTCTTCTTACCTGAAGTACTACAGAGTATCTTAAATTATCTTCCTATTCCCAGTACTGCTTCTTTTCAGTCTACATTGCAGTTAGAAAGATCTAAAATGAAAATGCTATTTCATCATTCTTCTGCCAAATATCTTTCAGTGGCTTTTCATTGCTTCTAAAATAAAGTCCAGTCTCCTAAATGCGGTTTATAAAGTCTTCCACAGCCTGAGCCCTGTCTATCTGTCCAAAATTGTCTTTCCCTTGAACCTTGACTTCATGCAATACTGAAATTACTTTAATTCCTTGAAGATACTACACTCTCTCTCTCTTCCAGTTCTTTCCTCTCTCTCCTTGAACATATAGTTGACCCTCTGAATTGTGGGTTCTATATTCTTATATTCAATCTACTACAGATCAAAAATATTTTTTTAAAGAATAGAGGGGCAGTAAGTGGTGTAATGATTACATCACTGGACTCCCACATGTCGACTGTGGTTTGAGTCCCAATCCCAGAGGTTTGAAACTCACACCGGGTGTGTGTGTATGTGTGCCAAAAATCCCAAGAGGAGAATGGAGGAGAAGGGATTTAGGCATGGCCATCCCCCCTAGGGAGTTATTTCTCGCTTTCTGCCTTTCTGTCTCTGTGGTGATCACATATGTCCTACTGCAAAAAGATCTCTCTTAAAAAAATTATTTATTTAATTCTATTTGTTATTATTATTCTTAACTTGACCAGAAAGAGAGGGAGAGGGAAAATGAGAAAGCAAGCCCCCAGGTCTGGGACTCAAACCACAGTCAGCCATGTGGGAAGCCTGCACCCTGACTACCATACCACCTGCCAATCTAGAGATAAAAACATATTTAAAAAAAAAAGAAAAAATATAACATGACAATACAAAATAATATAATTTTAAAAATCACACAGTATAACAGCTCTTTCCATAGTATTTACCTCATATTAGATATTATAGGTAATTTAGAAATGGTTTAAAGTTTATGGATGTCCATAGGTTAGATGCAAATATTTCTCCATTTTAATATGGGGAACTTGAGCATTCAGGGATTTTTCGTATCTGCAGGAGGGGGAATCCTGCAACCACTCCACCAAGGCATTGTGTACTACCCAAATACACCTGTGCAGATGCTCCCATTCTAGTCATTCCTCAGACTTCAGTCTTGGCATCACTTCCAGTGGGAAGTCTTTCCTGAGTCTTGGACTAACATTACTGTGTTATATGACTTCACTGCCTCTTGTTCTTTTCTAAGAAGGCCACTCTTCAAACTATTCCAATGACATGCTTTAGTTCTGTGATAGCCATGACCTTCATATCTTAAATCTTTTTCTGTCCCTGCTCCTAGTAGAATGTATGGCACAGGGAACTGAACAAATGATGTCCTCCAAGACTCAGGGCCTCCCTTCTCCAGAAGGGAGCTTTCATTTCTGTTCCTCTCCGTAAAATTATACTCTCTTTAAAAACTGTTGATTCATTTCTGTGGATATTGTCTCTTATTGTACTATTTTTAGCATTAAATTCAAATCTGATCAAGATTATTTCTCAAATGTTGCTGGTTAAACCAAACCTAACAATGAAAGAATATTGACTTAAACATCTGCCAAACAACAGAAAGAAACCAAGTGAATGTTACCTTAAAGTGCACAGATTAGGGATGCCTGCTTTTGCTTTAAAACTCCCTCTGGGAAACAGTAATCTACAGAAACTATTAGGTCGTTCAGACATAGAAAAATACATCATGACTTTCTTGGCAACCCAGTATTATTTCCTGCTTGGTCTATTTGACATTAGAATGTACATGATATTGCTCCAGCGTGGTCAATGATCATGTTTCTCTAAAACCACCATTGGTTTTAACCGTTGTTACCATCCCATCTCTCTGAGGCCTGAGAGACTCTCCAGTGGCCACTAGGACAGAAGCCCTCCTCAGTTCTCTACACTCTTAGAGTACATTAGGCAATTTAAAAATGGCTACAATACCTTCATCCACTGTCTCAAGTGGGGCAGTTCTCAAAGGAACAAGGATTGCCCTGTGCAAATTATCTATCGATTTCTCAGGCCCCAGGGTAGAACAGAAAGAGAAAAAGAAGAAGAGAGAGACAGACAGACTGACCAGCATCACTAGGACTGTTGGAGAAGGGTCTTCCAACTAACCTACTTTTCCAGTAAGATTTCCTATTCCTCTGTGAACTTTCTCTCCTGCCTCAGCTTCCTGACACTTCTTGGGTCCTTGATCTACCTGCCTGGTGGGCATCTTCTCCTGGATGTCCCCGTCTGTATACCTGCATCCCTCACTTACTTCCATAGTCTTTTTCCTTCCCGTCTCCCAAGTGTAGCTTCTTATGATCCCTAACTCCAACCCTTGCCTCTCTTGGGAATATTTTACTGGATTATTTTCCTCAGGACCCAGTTAGAATTTAGGTTGACTTACAGAGATTGTGAAGAGTTAGTTATGCTTAAATCTGAAGTATTATTACCAAGCCAGCACTCTAGAAACATCAGTGGAATTCAATTAGGCATACTTAGTGCCAGCTCCTCCTTCTTACCCTGGTCTGAAATCAGACTCTTCCCCCTTTCAGAGTTGCAGTCTCACTAGGGTCACTCTTTTAAATAACAAACCAAGCAGCCACACCATTTAGCCTCAGCA
>NW_006203583.1:582269-596231 GCF_000334495.1 Tupaia belangeri chinensis
AGGAAATCTCTGCAAATAAAATTGCTGCAAATGGCTGGTTGTTTTATGAGGATGACTTTTCCTTTGGCCTGCTGCTCATCTCTCAGCAACAGCAGCAGGGAGGAAGGCTCCTCTGGAGATTTCTAGGAGTGACCCAGCTCCAGGATGACATTGGGTTACAGGGTTAGAAAGCACTTTTCCTCTCACCTTCTGAACACCCAGCAGCTCTATTCCTCTCCAGAAGCATTTCAAGGAGAGGTAAAGCTCTCATTAATACCTGTGCAGATCAGATTGGGCTTTCTTTCCATGAGGGGGAAGTTCGTAAGTCAAGATATAGAGAATAGCAACAAGAGTTTGCATTATATCCCTGAAATCACCCCCCCCCACACACACACACAAAAGAGATATGTATTTGAAGATTTGAAGTAATTTACTTATTATAAGAGAAAGATAATTTTTAATGCTATATAATCATTCTCAGAGAGAATCCTTAAAGTGCATTATTTCAGTTCGCTATCCGATGAATGTTATTTGGTATTAATCCAAATTCCTTACTGATAACTTCTTAACCACTCCAAGTTTGGCCAGCTGTAAAGTTGGTAATTATTTCCAGATAGGCTCTGGATTGCCTAGAGAAAGCATTTGACTAAGGGTTATAAGAAAAAATATATTGGGGACCAGCAGGTGGCGTGGTGGTTAAAGTGCTGGACACTCACGCATGGCAGACCTTGGCTTGAGTCCAGGGCCTGGTGTTTTGCTTTCTCACTTTCCCTCTCTCTCTGTGTGTGTGGCTCTCTCTAGTGAAATTAAAATAAATGAATGAATCAATAAAATTAAATAAAATAATTTTAAAAATTTATAAAAAATATATTAACCTAGTAAAATCTGAATTTTAAATAAACAGTAAATAAATGTTTTTAGTGTAAATCCATCCCCAAAATTGCATGGAATGGACTTATACCAAAGCATATTTGCTATTGATATGAAATTGAAATTTAACAAAGCTCCTATATTTTTGCTAAATCTGACAAACTGTACTTTGTACAAATAAAAATTAATTTTCTACGGGACCAGCAGTTAGCGTAATGGCTATGTCGCTGGATTCCCATGTAGTCCACCGCGGTTCGAGTCCCGGACCCGGTGGCTTAAAACTTACGCCAGGCACGTGTGCGTGCATGCCCAAGATCCCGCGAGGAGAATGGAGGAGAAAGGATTGTGGCATGTCCATCCCCTCTGGGGGGTGATTTCTCGCTTTCTGTCTCTCTGTCTCTCTCTGTCTGTCTGGCGAGCGCACATGCCCTATAGCAAAAACCTCTCCAAAAAAAAAAAAATTAATTTTCTATTGGAACCTTGTAGCATTTATTTTTTGGCTTCCTAGTGACTGTAGTGTAATGCCCTGTATCGTAGCCTAAGACATGCTGAGAGTCTTACCCCCTTGGGAACTTTATTTGATTGAAAGATCATTTCTTATACAATATATTTTTTATGTGAAGGATGTTTTTAATTACTGAGAAAGGTCTGAAATTTTGCTACCAGATGATATTAAAATGTTTACAAAGCAACTGGGTCAGTTGTTCAAACCCATCTTTATCCCCCTGAACTAGGGAGGAATAGTTAGGTATTAGTAGACTCATGACTATATTTTTCCTCCATCACTTCCCCAGGGAGTAGTTAATGGTTATTTCCTTCTCAATGTGCTCTCTAATACTCCGAGAGACTGTTCCTGTCACTCAGGTGATGGCGCACTGGCCCTGTACCTCTAGGTTATCTTTCTGTCCTGACAGTTCAATGCTTCTTCTCTTTATACAGAGCTAGTTTTTGGAACTTGTAGAAAGAGCAGATGCTATTTGAGAAAGATGGATCTTAATATAGCAAACCTTTATGAATCTTGCCTAATTATTTTTCTCCAGTGTCCTCAGTTTTCCTACTCAACATTTGTCTTGCATCCCCATAAATTCTTCCTTCCCAGTGAAAGTTGCCATTGAAAAGCCTGGGTTGAGGAATAGCGGCTTTGACAATGTGAAGTGGGGGAAAAATTTTAAAAAAAGGTGCTTTGTTAGGCTCTTATTAAAATAGCTGTGATGAACACAATCTCCCTGCAGCCTTGAGACATCTTCCCCATCCTAAGAACCACTGTATTAGCTAGATTATTCTCATGAGATCCCTACTTGATGCTCTTGGCGAGCAAAGTGCTGAGAGGTTAAGAAATCAGCAAAGAATTGAGTCAATTAGTTTTTAGACACTATGGGCAAGAACGGCATGATCCTTACCCATCTGAGTTCTGATTGAGCTCATTGAGTGCCAAGCACAGGCAGATTTATGTCAAGGCAAGTATGTGTTACAGATTCACTTAATGTAATCTCATTTATACATGAATTAGTTGAAAGGTTACTGGAATCACACTTGTAAGTGGAAGAGCTGGGACAGTGGCCTTTCACCTTGTTAAAGAAGTGCTCTGGAATCTAAGGAAAGCTACATTTTTATATGGACTGTATAGTAAAGAGAAACCTGCCTATATACAGGGAAGCAGAAACTGTATCTGTTGAGGGATCCAGAAGCATATACAAATTGGGAACAATAGCTAAAGAAGCTAATAACTGTCCTAAAAGATACACTCAGTGCTTCTTTGTAATTCAGGCATGACAAAGCAGGCCTTAACTGTTCATGGAAGAATGATTGAATATGAGGATTCTTTAAACTCTTCTATTTTCTTCCAGTCTTTCGCATTTCTCATACCGGAAAGATATGTGGTCATTTCAGTAATCTTTTCTTCTTTCCCTTCAACTCAAACATGTGAAAGTCATCCTCCAATGTTTAACACTCACAAAGCCACTGTAAGTTTTGTTGTACACTATTTAATTCTGTGACTGACTTATAGGATGTAAAACCTAGCTATGACATTTGCGGTATTTCTTCCTTCTTTGTTTTCCCTTCTCCTCCCCTATTCGCTCTCCTCTCTTTTATCTTCCCCTACTCTTTTTTCTCCTTCAAAAAACTACCAACATTTTTTTTTTTTTTGGAGAGATTTTCACTGTAGGGCGCGTGCGCTCGCCAGACAGACAGAGAGAGACAGAGAGACAGAAAGCGAGAAATTACCCCCCAGGGGGGGATGGTCACGCCACAATCCCTTCTCCTCCATTCTCCTCTCGGGATCTTGGGCACGCACGCACACGCGCCCGGCGTGAGTTTTAAGCCACCGGGTCTGGGACACGAACCGCGGTCGACTACGTGGGAGTCCAGCGACATAGCCATTACGCTAACTGCTGGTTCCCCCCAACATTTTTGATTTGGAGGAGAAGACATGGCGTTAAGGAGGAGGGTGAACAGGGCAAGCGTTACAGTTCCCCGAGGACAATGGGAGATGAATAATGTACACCTGTGCTGGAGGAAAAGCTACAGGTTCCTGTGGTAAGGAGTAGGGTGGTCTGGAAGAGGAAAAAGCAAAACCAGAGAAGGACAATGGCTTCAGTGGAAAAAGCAGACCAGCTCATTCTGAAGAGAATGAGCTGTCTTGGAAGGGACGTGGGTTGGTGGCAACGATAAGGGTTAAGAAGAGGGTCATAAGCTATTTATTCGAATCAGCCTAAGTCGTCAACAAAGCTGCAGAAGTTATTAATTCTAACGTTAGTTGCCTTTTGGAGTACTTACTGTGTTGTGCAGTTATCTAATTTGATTCTAGCAAAAATCCTGATGCAACTGTCCTCGGGAGACAGTCCCTGATCAACTTGTTTAAAGGGCAACTTGTACCTCTACCCTTCTGAACACTCCCCATCCCGCCTCTTGCTTTATGTTTCTCCATGGCTCCTATTTGACATACTGTGTGTATTTTATTTTTAAACATTTGGTTGTCTCTTTCCTTCCAGTTGAATTCAAGCTTTGTGTTCCTAGCACAGTGACTGATGAGTAGGCACTTGATACATATTTATCTGTAGAAGCATGACTGAGAAGGCAGGAATTATTATTCTCATTTTATGTTTTTAAGAACCCTGCAGTCCAGCGACCCCCAGCTGAGGCTGTGTGTTGCCAGGACTTGACTTTGATCTGCCCTGGGGACCTGAACTTCAGCCTCTCACTGCGTGTCACATTAACAGAGCATTCAAGGATGCTCAGCTTCCCTTAGAATCAGAGCATTGGAGTTGGAAGGGTCCTTGGTGCTCTTTAATCCAATCTTTCAGGGGCTTCTTAGGAAATAGATGACAGAGTGATAAATGGAGAGACACAGTCTCAGAGGGGTCACTCCTCTGTTAGAACCCAGGTGTCCTGACGGCAAGAACATTGCTCGACACTGGAGCCCACTGCCTCTTAACTGCTTGACCATGTCCTCAGAGGGGCCAGCAGGCAGCCAGGCTTTGTGTTAACCTTTGCCCTGGTCTGGCAATGTCTCCACAACTCTTTCTCCCTTGGTTTTTGCCCAGACAAGGGTACAAAATCACAGTTAATGGGAATTGAAGCATGTATTATTTAGGAATTGAGTGGGAGTCATTTCTCCATCTGCTCTCTCTTCCCACTGGAGGATAAGGCTGGCTGGGTGTGGGTAAGGATGGGGGTGATTGCCAGAAAGCTGGTGTGCTGTCATTTATGGTTACAGACATGGGCTGGAAGGCCGAGCGAGGGCGGGACTGCAGCCGGCCAAGGTCAGGTTAACTAGCAGGAGCTTCTTGAGAGCAGAAACGGTTGTGTGCTTTCACATCCACATTAGACCTTGGGCATTTTAGATAATGGTTGAGTTTTTCTCTTTATTTTCTCTCTGATAGTGTCAGGGATTCACACGGTGGTCACATCCTGGAAAAAATTCCCCAGGATCTCGTGTGGCTGACAAGGCTTTAGAAGAAGCGGGGCATTCAGGATGATGGCTAAGGCATTTGAAGCAGCGCTGCAGGCAGGGCTCTAGTAGAAACCGAGGAAGGGGTGAGGGCAGGAGCTGGCACAGAGGGACCTTCTTTTGGCTTTCAGGGTTTTATTGGTGGCGCATCCTCTTCCGGGAGGGCCTGGTGGGGTTAGCTCACTCAGACTGGCACCAGTCCCCAAGCTGGGCTGGCTGGTCACACATGAAGGAACTGCTGCTGACAGATTAGAGCTCCCTGCTGCTGAAATCTGTTCCGTCTTGTCCAGCTTCCAGCAGCAGCAGCAGCAGGCCGGCCGGGGGCTGCCGACTGCCTCCCTCGCTGCTGGGGCGTTTTTTCCCCCTCATTCATTACTGCTTCTTATCCGACCTTTTCTTTCACTATTCTTTTGTATCTTTCTCTGTAGGGTGCTATGTTCATTGATCTTTTGCTGTCCCTCTCTTCTTTGTAGCCAGCTTTCACTGAAAGACTTTAAAGCCTTTCCTGCCTTTAGCTTTCTGTGTTCATACATGACCATATGTGGAATCCTAGCATGTACACATTCATAGTCGTGTGTGTGTATTATACATCCAGACAACACACATTTATGGATGTATGTTTCCATATGTCAAATGGAATGGAGCATTATGAAGAGAATTGGATAAAGCATTTTCACATATTACATATCCCTAATTCTACCTACTGTTAAAGATTGTTCAGGTGGTTCCATGAGAAGGAATTGAGTATGGGATAGAATTTGGGAGGGGACCTTTCAAATGACTGGCCTAGTGTTAACTCTGAGGAACACCTAGATATTTCCTTTCATTCTGTTTCCATGTGTTTTAAGTTTTGATGGCTTTAAGAATGGTTGCTAAGTAACCCTAGCACATTTATTGTTTGGACAAATGAGTTAGACTTAATAGTCAAGTGGTTCTATGTGTTTTTGAGAAGTCCATAAATGTCTTCTTTTTCTAAAGAAAGGTTCTTCCCTGGCAAAGCAACCAAAATAGCCATGCGAGCCACACTGTCACAATACCATATTCATTCTAAGTAGTCCTTTTTTTAGTTCTGTGAAAGATATTACAGATGGAACCCAGACAAGGAAGGATGTGTATCAGAATACACTTAGTGTTGGGCATAAAACCTGATGATCAAAAACTTCAAGTTGTTCTTTATAATGATGATAATAAAAGTGAGCATTTTCACATGATAATCATTACGTATATTGTCCCAGTAAAACTTTATAGCAAACCTGAGGACTATTTGTTTTATCAACTGCATGAATTGACTGTGGACATCAACAGAGAAAATTCAAATTTTGCTTCCTTTTCATTTTCTCAGCAATGTTTCTAGACACTCCCTCTCACTGCCCCTTCCTCCACTGGAGCAAAAATCTACCAGGAACTTGTTTTATGCAAAAGCATCACAATAGAAGGTTTCATAATGATTAGGATTTTTATTACAATCATGTTGGTTAACAATGGGGATGCCTTCTGAGAGATGCATTGCTAGGTGATTTTGTCATTGTGCAAACGCCGTAGACTGTACTTACACAGACTTAGACACATAGCCTGCTGTACACCTGGGATATATGGCGTTCTCTTATCAGACCACCACTGGATATGTGGTTTGTCATTGACCGAAACATCGGTCTATAGCATACGAGTGTATATACATTTTAATGTGTTAAATTTCTCTCATTATTGAGTATGTAGAGGAAATGTTGGGGTATCTGTGTATTTTAGATTATGACTTAAAACAGTAAAGTGAGAGCCAGCAGGTGGCATGGTGGTTAAGGCTTTGAACTCCCACATGGTTGACTGTGATTTGAATCCCAGACCTGGCAGCTTGAAAGTCTCACCAAGCACGTGTGCCCAAAATGCCAGGAGGAGCATGGAGGAGAAGGGATTACAGCATGGCCATCCTCCCTGGTGGTGGTGGTTGGGGGGGTGAGTTCTCATTTTCCCTCTCTCTGTCTCTCTTGCTTTCGCGAGCACAGGCACTCTATGGCAAAAACCTTAAAAAACAAAACAAAAAACAGTAAAGTGATTCCAAAGACTATATGGGAGTGTTATCCTCACTTCTCTGTTATCATATGTCACATGTTTTCACATGTAGACTTATCTCTTTTACTTAGGGAGGGAAGGTCACACAATCAACAACATATTACTTCCACTATAACCATCAACCACGAAGGAAGTAGAAAGGACCCTTAGCTACAATCACTGATATGAAATTCTTTCTCTGCAATCAATGTGCTTTATTTTAACTCAGAGCTCACTTACCCTAAGAAGCTTGTGGGGCAGTTGGGTGAGAGACGGTGTGGAATCGCAGTAACCCAGGTTACACACATAGGCATATGTAGGTGGTCTGTCTAGAGCTGGCACAATAGTTGTATGAGGACCCAGATTTCTGCTAGTTTCTTTTGTTCATTAATTTGGCCTTCATTTACTTGTCTAAGGTGACTTCTGGGACTTCAGTTTCAAACAGCAGATTAAAGTTAGAAAGGAAGAAAGTCAAGTCCTTTCTCTTTTAAAGTGATTGCCCGGAATTCCCACACTTTGCTAATAGCTCATTAGTCAGAAATCTGTCAAGGGCCACAGTTAGCTGCAAGAAAAACTGGGAGATTTAGTTTAGTTTTTAACCTGGGCTATAATATGCCCAGTTAAAAGTCAAAATTTTGTTAAGTAGAGAGAGAGTCAAGGGCATATCTTTGGGATACAACTAGTCATCTCTAAGTACTTGCTTATCTGATTTTCCAGGTGAAATGACAATTTAGAAACAACAGATATGATCGTGAAGACCAGGAAGGCAAGCGGACAGCATTAGTAAATAATAAACAGGGCCAGCTGGTGGTGTGGTAGTTAGAGCAGCTGGATATCCCATGGCTGACAGTGTGGTTCAAGTCTTAGACCCAGCAGCTCAAAAAACATGTCGGGTACATGTGTATGCATGGCTGGACTATCCCAAAAGAAGATAGAGGAGAAGGGATTGTAAGGCTTTGAACTCCCACATGGTTGACTGTGATTTGAATCCCAGACCTGGCAGCTTGAAAGTCTCACCAAGCACGTGTGCCCAAAATGCCAGGAGGAGCATGGAGGAGAAGGGATTACAGCATGGCCATCCTCCCTGGTGGTGGTGGTTGGGGGGGTGAGTTCTCATTTTCCCTCTCTCTGTCTCTCTTGCTTTCGCGAGCACAGGCACTCTATGGCAAAAACCTTAAAAAACAAAACAAAAAACAGTAAAGTGATTCCAAAGACTATATGGGAGTGTTATCCTCACTTCTCTGTTATCATATGTCACATGTTTTCACATGTAGACTTATCTCTTTTACTTAGGGAGGGAAGGTCACACAATCAACAACATATTACTTCCACTATAACCATCAACCACGAAGGAAGTAGAAAGGACCCTTAGCTACAATCACTGATATGAAATTCTTTCTCTGCAATCAATGTGCTTTATTTTAACTCAGAGCTCACTTACCCTAAGAAGCTTGTGGGGCAGTTGGGTGAGAGACGGTGTGGAATCGCAGTAACCCAGGTTACACACATAGGCATATGTAGGTGGTCTGTCTAGAGCTGGCACAATAGTTGTATGAGGACCCAGATTTCTGCTAGTTTCTTTTGTTCATTAATTTGGCCTTCATTTACTTGTCTAAGGTGACTTCTGGGACTTCAGTTTCAAACAGCAGATTAAAGTTAGAAAGGAAGAAAGTCAAGTCCTTTCTCTTTTAAAGTGATTGCCCGGAATTCCCACACTTTGCTAATAGCTCATTAGTCAGAAATCTGTCAAGGGCCACAGTTAGCTGCAAGAAAAACTGGGAGATTTAGTTTAGTTTTTAACCTGGGCTATAATATGCCCAGTTAAAAGTCAAAATTTTGTTAAGTAGAGAGAGAGTCAAGGGCATATCTTTGGGATACAACTAGTCATCTCTAAGTACTTGCTTATCTGATTTTCCAGGTGAAATGACAATTTAGAAACAACAGATATGATCGTGAAGACCAGGAAGGCAAGCGGACAGCATTAGTAAATAATAAACAGGGCCAGCTGGTGGTGTGGTAGTTAGAGCAGCTGGATATCCCATGGCTGACAGTGTGGTTCAAGTCTTAGACCCAGCAGCTCAAAAAACATGTCGGGTACATGTGTATGCATGGCTGGACTATCCCAAAAGAAGATAGAGGAGAAGGGATTGTAACCTGACCATCCCTCTTGGGAGGGTGGTTTTACACTTCTCTTTCTCGGTTTCTCTCAAGTGAGCAAACATGTCCTCTAGAAAATTAAAAAATAATAATAATAAATAAATAATGAATAGAATGGAAAATTACTGAAGATATTAGAAAAAAATGTAGCAGAAGACCTTGAAAAGCACAATTTCATCTGAGATCACTTGGGAGAAACTGCCATATATGCTCCAGAAAGCATATATTCCCCCCAAAGTATCCCTGTATAGCAAAATAACATAGTCATTGTTAAGTCATCAATAAGAGTTTAAATTATATTGATTAACCTTGGTTTTAGAAGTTGGAAACCTCTATAATACCTTGATGAATTTTTCCATTAAAATCCTTCTTATAATCAAGAAAAATCTTGGTACTCAAAAATACGAAGCTTCAGCAATTTGGAAAATTTAAAGAAGATTATAGAGTGAATACTAGGTGCCAAGTGCTTTATATAGCATCATTTAATCTCAACAGTACTGTTCAGGGGCATTCTTACCTCCCTTTTGCAGATAAAGAAACTGAGATCCAGAAAGATGAACTCATTTACCTGTTTTCCTAGCAGTGTTGAACTTCGAAACCTAATCTTTATGAATTCCAGGTGCACTTCGCCTCATTTTGTCCATTCTTCTGAGACGGTCTCCTTTGCTGAACAGACTGAGTCAGTTAGGCTTGAATCGCATGTATATGAACACACGATTAACCTGGCAGACAGGTTGCTTGTGTGAAATAAGAGTTTCCTTTTGATTCTCTGCTGAATTCTTGTCCTGAAGACTAGACTTTAATAAATCCGAAGCCAACACTGGAGCAGCACACATGGGACGGATGTCCCACACGAAGCCTCTCTGGTCCACTCTCCATCCTGGAGCGAATCTCTATTTGCTGGTCTGTCTCTGATCTTACTGATGCCTTTCTTCTATTGGTCAGGAAAGATGGTTATTTTTTATTGCCCTATTCTTAAATATCCAAAGTCCCATATAGAGAAACAAAAACTTATGATCTCTGCATACCTGAGAGTCTCCAGAACTCAAGAGGGAACAGACTTTTTTTTTTTTGAGAGTTTTTTGCTATAGGGCGCATGCGCTCGCCAGACAGACAGAGAGAGACAGAGAGACAGAAAGCGAGAAATCACCCCCCAGGAGGAATGGCCACGCCGCAATCCCTTCTCCATTCTCCTCTCGGGATCTTGGGCATGCATGCACACACAACTGGCGTGAGTTTAAGCCAACAGGAGGTCCGGGAATTGAACCACAATCAACTACATGGGAGTTCAGCAACATAGCCATTACGCCGACTGCTGGTCCCCAGACTTTCTGTTTTAAGATCTGCTGAGGGGACCAGCAGTCGGCGTAATGGCTATGTTGCTGAACTCCCATGTAGTTGATTGTGGTTCAATTCCCGGACCTCCTGTTGGCTTAAACTCACGCCAGTTGTGTGTGCATGCATGCCCAAGATCCCGAGAGGAGAATGGAGGAGAAGGGATTGCGGCATGCCCACTCCCCCAGGGGTGAGTTCTCATTTTCTGTCTCTTTGTCTCTCTCTGTCTTTCTGGCGAGCGCATGCGCCCTATAGCAAAAACCTCTCAAAAACAAAACAAAACAAAACAAAAAACATCTGCTGAAGCTCAGGAAAGTTACAGACACATTGAGAAATACTGTCAGGGGACAAGCAGATAGTGTGAACAGCAGATAGAGTGAAAGCTAAGGCAGTTGGAGCTCACATGGCCGGTTGAGTGGTTCTAGTTGTGAACCTAGTAGCTATAAAATCATGCCAGGCATGTGTGCATGTGTGTTCAAAATCCCAAAAGAAGAATAGAGAAGAAGGGACTGCTGTGTGGCCATCCCTTCTAGGGGGTAATTTCTCACTTCCCTTCTCTCTGTCTTTCTTTGTCTTTGGTGAGTGCATTGCCCCTTAGCAAATATTGAGGGGAAAATAAAAAAAAGAAAGAAAAGAAAATATTGTCAGGAACATGTAATAAAACAAAACAAGACCTTAATCTCTGTCATGATTTACAAATGTCCTCCAGGGCCACTGTTCATTTTTGACAGATCAGATAAGTTTGGATTGTTTAAGGCTTATGCTCAGCCCCAAATTGGGGAAAAGTAAAAAAAAAAAAAAAAAATGCTATTGAGAATGAAAGAAATATGACACGTGGGGGCTACTTTTCTGTACCTCACAAAATTACACTCACTCTTTCTTTACTATGTGACATACTGAGTAGGCATTTGAGACTCCCTAGTCTGTATTGACCCCTGGACTAGATGCTGGGGACACAGACATGGGCAGCATGTGTAGCATGAGTCTGGCCTTACAAGGAGTGGATCCTCCACAAAAATGTTCTTTTCTTTATTTTATTGTTAATTGCCTACGAGTGCATGTGCTCACTAGAGAGACAGAGAAAGAGGGACAACAGAACCTCAATGTGACGGGGTCATATTGCAATCCCTTCTCCTTTTCTCCATCCTGTTGGGATTTGGGGCATGTGTGCATAAGCATTCCATGTGTTTTTCAAGCCCTGGCGCTGGGACTCAGACCCTAGTCCGCTAGGTAAGATCCAGCTCCCTTAACCAGTAGGTTATAGAGTTGACCTGAAAGGTTCTTTTAGTTTGCTGATGTGGACTTATTTTTCCTTTCTCTCTCTCTCTCTCTCTTTTCCTTTCTTTCTTTCTTCAAGTTTTTATGTATTTATCTCATGAGCAAGGCACATACATGCACGTGCACACACACACACACACACACACACATACACACACACACACAGATACCCCAACAGGATCTTTACACCATGATCCAATCCCAGCTTCAGGCAGACCCAGATCACATACCCAAGGAGGTTCTCCAGGTGAGATGCAAACCCAGAACCTTCCACTTCCACTGTGGGCCAGCTTCACAGTGTGCTGCATTTTACCACTGTGCTGCCATTTGGACCCTGGACTGACTTTTCTTGAAACACAGAGCGAATTGTCAGAGAGGCCAGCAGAATGAGCAAAGATCAGACTTTAGGAATACATTGGCTAAAGCCATCAATATTTCCTGACCCAAGGCTGTAAAGGATCCTTTCTGATAGAGACTAAGATAGTGCAGTTGAGAAGGAGAAAGAAACCCTTCTAGCATAGCTAACTCTAGTTTAATTCTTGCATCCTGTTGTCACGGAATATTGGCCACCTGCAGGCTCAAAACTTCCTGAAAGAATATTCTTTGAGCTGTATCAGAATCCCCTCCCCCTCGTGCACACACACGCACTCTGTGCGCTCACTCACCAACAAGTTTAAAAATAGGAACCATGGTGTTGCCATGACTCCCAGTGCTACTCAGCAGCCTTCCTTTTCCCTTTGATGTGATTTCACTTCAGAACATGGTTTAGCAAGAATCTGGCTCAGAGCGGCCTCTAGCGGCTCAATCCTTAGGGAAGCACTTCCTTCCCGGAACATTCAGCCCAATTCCAAAATTAACCCTACTTGGCCAAGTTGAACTTTTGTGTGTTCTGAATCATTCTCTGCGTGATCAGCTTTTTGCAGAATCGGTCGGTCTCATAAGCCATGAGTAATAAATTGTTGGTACCTACTGTGTGCTCAGTGCTGTGGGACCCAGCTCAGTAGTTCACCATCTCTCTGGCCAGAGGAGACGGGTGTCCCAAACACATCAGGAGGACACTGCAGAGCCGAGGCTGGGCAGCTGGGTGGCAGAGGCAGTGATGCCAAATGAGGTAATCTGAATAAAACAGGCTTGGCTTGGTCATCAGAAGTTAAGTATTTTTCTTCTTCAGATAAAGGAGGCATCTAAAATTTATCACCTGATACTATTCAACAGCCTCAGGGAAGTGTGGATACTCTGACTTCCTCTCATACTGTCTTCCCCTGAGTTTTCAATTCTCTGTGATTCACGTTCCAGGTCAGTGCCTTTTGGTATGAAAATACATGTTTGAATTTTCTGGAAGCCTTAAGAAACTGCATCCCATCCCAAAGCCTCACCCAACACAAATTTTGATTTCGTTGGACTTCAGTGAGGGCCTGGGAAATGATGTGTGCTAAAAGCTCCAGGTTGATTCTACAGGGCAGCCAGGGGTTGTCAATCACAGTTCTCAACGCTGCTGTCATTTTTTGCAGCCCCATTGACCAGAATATGGTGAAAGGCAGTGATAGAGTCACATCAACCTGAACTGGGTGCTCACAAAAAATGTCCTCCTTTGCTTCTCTCCCGATGACCAGTTGAAAAGTTGTGATCCCTGTCACTGCTCTCAATGTCAGAGTCTGGGAAGGAACTGGATATGAGCATTTCATCAGTGTAATCCTCTTGCAGGTGGTCACCAGTTCCTAATATTTTTTTTTCTCCTTTTGCTGACTCTCCATGTGTGTGTTTTCTGCAAAGAGATGAGTTTTCATCAGTAAAGCTGCCAACATGAGCATCAAACCAAATCTGACTTTAAACAGCAATTATTTCCCCTGTACATAGATTACAAACCCCAAAGAAACAGAACTTTAAAGCTTCAAATCTGATGTGTGTGTTGGCCTTGATGAGAAATTGATGCTTTGCTAAGTTTTGAAGTACACAAGTGGTTTTAAAATGAAAGTTATTAGCACTAGAAAATGATGTTATTTGTATTACCACACTGTTATTATATTTAATGGAATTGCTCCCTAAAGTGCTGCAGAATGAAAGAAAAAAGCTCTTCAGAATGAGGATGACACAAGGTAAGAAAAGCAACAGTGGGCTGTCTGTATCTCACAACCCTTCCACCGGAGGCTGGAAGAGTCCTCTTTTTCAGGGGACCAGTTGACTTGTCATGATAAAGTTCTGGCAGGGGTTGGCAGCCAGTTTCATGATGCATGGCATTTTTTGTGGTTTTGCCTGGGCCATCTTGGCAGTGTCTACCATCAGCAACAAGGCCAAGGGACAGCTTTGAAATTTTGTTAGGGAAAGGCATAATCTTTCAGAATAAT
>NW_006203583.1:596646-621072 GCF_000334495.1 Tupaia belangeri chinensis
TCAGAATAATGTGATGCCATCTAACTGATTAAAGACTTAGGAAATTTTGTATTTGTCCAAATGAATAAGACAAAGAAAAGAAATGTTGCGTTATTGTACTTAAAGTTCTTTGTGATTTAGAAGAGAGAACCATGGCAGAACCTCTATGCTCAGTTGCTAAGTGGGTGATGATTAGGTAATTTTTGTCATTGGCTTTAACTCCTGTCTTTTCCCACCCCGCCATCTCTCCCACAGTTATCACAAATCCGCCTGGCTTAACGGGGAACATTACTCATCATGTCCTTAAGGCCATCACATTTGGCTTTTGTGGGATGGATAAGAGATAATGAATCCAGAACACTGTTCTTCCCCAAACTCCAGACTCCACATGGAGGCTAGTATGGGAGCTTTGCGGTGTCTACTCACCAAAAGCATAACATGAGAGAGGAACTAATCACTATTAAGAGGCATTTATTAATTGTTACACAATGCATGTTCCTTGTTTGGGCTCAACCAGGCATTTCTTTTGTAGCATATTCTAGTATTGAGCTGGGTCCTCAAGGTTTGATTGAAAATATTTTACACAGGCAGTCGCATCCTTATTTTACATACGCCCTGGGACTGGTGCTGGAAGTAGGATTATGTGTTTAGCTGCTTGTTTTTAGATATATGGAGATTTTTTGGGGTTTTATAACAGGGACATTCAAGGCAATATTGAATTATGCATTTGAAATTCAGAATGAGTAAAAGGAGGGGAAGCAACCATAGTATATCCTCCAACAACTATGAACCTGTGAATATTAGTGACCAGGAGCTTGTGGCCATTCTTAATGTCCTTTGTAATTTCAGGTATTTCCAGTCTCTTTCTAGCATTACTTTCATCTTCCAAAAATGATGTCAATCTCTTTTTTATCTTTTTTTTTTTTTAAATTTTTTTGCCATAGGGCATGCGCACTTGCTGGAGAGAGAAAGAGAAAAGACAGAGAGAGAGAAAGTGTGAAATAACCCCCAGGAGGGATGGCTGTACCACAATCCCTTCTCCTCCATCCTTTTCTTGCAGTTTTGGGCATGCATGCACACACGCCCAACGTGATTTTCAAGCCATCGGACCAGGGACTTGAACTGCAGTCAGTCATGTAGAAGTCTACCACCTTAACTACTGCACCAAATACTGGCTCCAGGTCAACCTTATTTCATCTTCATTTCACCCTGGCTATTTGGTGTCGTCTTGAGAACCAGGCAGAGGAGGAGAGAAGAGGCACAATAGTTGGATCTTCCCGGAGCACCTCACCATGCTGGCTGTCATACTTACATGTTGAATCAAAGAAGTGACCTTTGAAATTCCATATGCCATCCTGGAGGAGCAGAGAGTGCATCCAAGAATCGAGCGATCAGCTGGTTCTTTTTTTCCTTTCTGGAGAAGATGATAGGTTATATGTCTCAGTGACAGAAAAACTGAGAAATGTATTTTTTTTTTTAATTGCACAGGCAAAATTGAAAAGTAGCAAAAGAAAACAAATTAAGGATTTGATTCAGCCTTTGAAATTTTTTGGGTCCCATATAAAGGATGCACAAAAATGCTAAGTCTGTCAATTTGTCAACTCTAGCAGTGACACGTGCTTCAGATTGAGGCTACCAAAATAAAAAAAAAAAAATCTACGTAAGCCAGTGGCATGGTGGCTGAGGTGGCCAGATCCCACATGGCCAGCTGTACAGTTCATGTCCTGACCCAGCAGCTTGAAAAATACCCAGGGCATGTGTGTGTTTGTGCATGCCCAAATCCTGAGAACAGGTTGGAGGAGAAGAGAGGGGCAAGGGGCATGTGTGTATACATGTCCAAAATCCTAAGAGAAGGTTGGAAGAGAAAGGATTGTGGCCATCCCCTCTATGGGTTGCATTCTTACTTCGCTCTGTCTCTCGTGAGTGCACATGTCCTATAGCAATAAAAAAAATAAATTAATAATAATTTTAAAAATCCTTTGTTTTCCATTTCTGTGAGCCCTGGGAAAGGATTCTACTTCTCCACACTTGGTTGTACCAGCTGTCAAATCAGTCATTCTGGTTATTAATAAGCAGCAGGGAACCATGTCTGTAAAAAAAGAAATTGACAGGAGACATTAAAGAACAGGACATATCTGAGGAGAAAGAATCAGTTCAGAAATAGATCAGACCCTGTGATGCCTAGGTGCCAACCCCCTGTTAACAGAGCCCCCAGAACGTGCTGTTGGTCCAGACTGCCTTGGTCCATTCTAAAGCAACAGGGATTCTGCCGAAGGAGGAGTTGTCGCATGACAGGGAGAAGCTGGCCTTATCAAAGCAGCATTGTGCCATGACAACATGGACAGCCTACTCTTGTGAATTTTAATTCAGGGATAAGGAGATTGACTCCACGAAGGGATGGATGTTAAAAAATTCAGATAGATACTGTTTCTCTTCACGAACTTGGGCCTGATCAAACATCAGCTCCAAAAGCATTACAAAAGCTCCGACAAGCACCTTCCAGGAACTGATGTCTGGTAGTTGCATTGGATGATGAAAAACCCATCCACCTTTTGCAGTGGGAGACATTGTCATTGAAGACCTCAAAGTGACTAAAGCAGTCTTTCTCAAATCAAGTTGGGCTGAGGAAGAAGTTGTAACTCATGCCTTATTGAATGAAATAAGATTTCAGTGTGCTGCAAATAATGAAGAATCAGATAACTAAAGCAGAAATCTAATTTCCCCACAAATCTCTGATGGCTCCCTTTTGTCTACTCAATGAGGTCCACACTCCTCAGCAAAAGCCAGAAAAGACCTCTGAATATCTGGGCCTTACCTGCAAGACTGGATTTATCTTATTTCATTGCCTTTCTCTTCCAACTCTCTACCTTACACCATCAGCCACTGCTTGTGAGCTGGCAGCATCAAGTGACGGGACTGGCCATTCGCAAATATGACAGTCTTGTACTATTCCATGCATGTATCTAGGCTGTTCTCTCTAATGCTTGACTCGTTCAATTCCCCAGAGACATCCGAATGTCTTTTAAGATCTCACTCAAGTTCAACTCTTCTGTGACACCTTCTCTGACAATTACAGGCAGAATTAGTCCTTCTTTCTGTGCCCTCACAGCCCTCTGTTCAAACTCCATTATTGCACTTAGATGTGTAAGCAATTCAAATTATGTGGTAATCTGTAAGGCTGGGAACATGTCCTTCATTTTTGTAACCCTGGGACTCATTGTACAGGAGGCACAGAAAGTTTTTAATTGAGTGAAAACGTGAATGAATCCATAAATAAATGAAAGGTGGAATTTGTGCATGTGGAATAAAAAACTGATTATTCTCGTAAAAGATTAATATACTTTCCTTCATGTCTGAGGACAATTTTTTAGATGCATTGACAGAAAAAGTAGGGTTTGAGTTCATGTTCAAGTTTTCCTCCAGGTATGGAGTGTGTTCCCACGGTTTTATGCCTTACGGTCAGTAGCGCGTATTTGGAAGTGACTCTGCACTGCCCTCCATTCCTTCCGTATATACAGTGGGTCAGACTCCCTTCATTCCTGCACAGTGCCCCTATGTCAAGTCAGTCTTTCCTCTCCACTGCCGCAGTCACTATCCTCATATCTTATGCTAAACAAGCAGTTCTCTGTCCTCTGTCTTTAATATCACAAAAATCATCTGACCCATTATGTTTTTCAGATATTATCAAAAACATTTTGTTCATGCATCTAAGGATACATGGAGGCCCAGCTGATGGTTAAGGTAGCTGGATCCCACCTGGCCAACTTCTCAGTTTGTGTTCAGAACCTAGTGGCTTGAAAAATACCCCGGACCATGTGTGGGCATGCCCAAGGTCCCCAAAGGAGAATGAATAAGAGATTATGGAATGGCCATCCCCCCCTAGGAGGTTATTTCTCACTTTTCTTTGCCTTATCTCTTCCTCTCTGTCTCTCTCTAGTAAGCACACATGCCCTACAGAAAGAAAACAATATTAAACTAAACTAAAAAAAAAAAAAAAAAAACACAAGGATATATGGGTATTTTATTTAGCAGATCTGCAACTTATGGCAATCATCCTCTCAGGATATCATTAGCCAGATCTCAAATTATGTTTTGAAATGGACTCATCTAGGCACACCCTTCTCTACCATTCAGATGGTGTGGTGCAGTGGAACGAGCACTCTGCCAGAAGGTAGGAGGGCCTGGTTTTCTTCTATTTCCCGCTTTGTCACTAATTTGCTGCATTACTTTGCACAGGCAAGTCATTTTCCCTTTTTAGACTTTGGTTTTCTCATTTGTGTAATATGGCTTGGCCCTGCGGTGGTGGTGGTGGCGCATGCCAGTTGATGCTGCTACTCAGCAGACCGAAGCCACAGATGAGGTCTTGATTTGGATCCTGGCCCACCCTCAAAAGCAGGGTGCAGTGCAGGCACCTGTTGTTTCAGCTACTTGGGAAGTTGAGGCAGGAGAATCATGACATAGCGAGACAGTCTAAAACATCACATGCACACACACACACACACACACACACACACACACACAGGAAAGTAAAATAAAATAAAAGAATGACTTAGGGGCCAACCCTTGGTGTGGTGGTTAAGATGGCTGGATTCCGCACAACTGACCATACAGATTATGTCTTGGACCCAGTCACTTGGAAAACACTCTGGGTGTGGGTACTTGGGTGCACAAATTCTGAAAGGAGGGAGAAATAGAGGAGAAGGGATTGGGGCATGACCAATCCCCAGGAGTTGCTTTCTTGTTTTATTTCTCTGTGGCAAGCACTCATAGGCTCTGGCAATATTTAAAATCATCATCATCATCATCATCATCATCATCATAAGGGCTTAGGAGAGATGCTTGCTTAGAAAGAGAATTGGGAAGAGATAAGCTTATTTATTTAATTTTTTCTATTCTAAAGTGTTTTGATTCTTTAATTATATGAGGGATTGGACTTCTATGTTCCCTTCCAACCCTATGATCAATGAAGAGATGGGAATAAGTTTGAATCCAGACTCTTGGCCTCTTTCATACTATATAATATTATACTTCAGCCAACCTTGCACCAGAGGAGAATGACACCAGGGCTTCCGTGTGAGCCTGGCTGTTGCATGGGGGATATACAATACCAGGACCAGTGCTTTCTTGGATTGATTTTAGTTTTCCATTCAGCTAAGCTTTGATTCACTTGATAAAGAAAAAAAAAAAAGTCCAGATTTGATTTTTTTCTTTTTTTGATTGAAGAAATTTATTGTATATTCTTCCTGCCTCAGTGAACACTATAACCTGAAGTTTTCATTATCTAGGTACCTAATTCTGGACTGCCCGAGTTCTGTGATTCTGCTTCCCTTTACTCAGGATTAATTTTTGCTAGGCTTTTATGTTTTAATAAATACTACCCAAAGATAAACAGAGTGAAGGTCAGGAAACTCCTTCCTATGAACTTCTTTTCTCTGTTAGGGTTCTACTAATGGAATTGTGCAACATGCCCAAGGTTGAATGTTCATGAAATTCCTCCATGAACTTTGTCCTCCACTAGTTTTCTCCATCTCAGGGAAATGGCATGATTATCCTTTCAATTCCATATGTCAGAAATTTACAAATCATTTTTGATTGTTTCCTTTCTCTCACTCCTTTTACTTAGTCAATTTTCTAAACTTACTGTTTCTATAGCAAAGTATACCTCAAGTCTCTCCACTTCTGTTCATTTTTTTCTACAGGCCTGGCTAAATTTTACATATGCATGTCTTCTGAGTATACAGTGAGCTCCATGTTGACAGGAATGCATCTATTTCACTCACCACTGCGTTTTAATGCTTATGACTTTAACTGAGTCAGAGCCAGCAGCATTCCTTGTATATTTGTTGAAGAGTGAATTAACTTAAGCTAATTGTAAAATTAAGCTTTGAATTATCTATGGACTTGATTTCCTCCGGGCTTCTGGATTATCTATTTAAGACGTTGTTTCAGGGTCTATTCTTAGATTCTTTATATTTTCCACAAATAATGCAGTACCTCCCTGTGCACAGAGTTGTGTGCAGTGTGAAGGATAATGCAATAGGAAAGACATGATCTAATTCACTTCAGAGTTTAGTTCAAGAAGCAAAGCCAGTATATACAAAAATGTTGAATAAAAGTGAAAAGCAGAATATTATTATTCTTCTTTTAAAGTATAAGTTTATTTTGCTGTAAAAAATTTGAAATCTATGCATAGTTCTTTCTTTATTTTTAATTTTTTTCCCAAATAGTGCATGTTCTCACTAACAAGTGAGAGAGAGAAAATGAGAAAGTACCTCCCCCCTCCATGCGGCATGGTCATTCCTCAATCCCTTCTCCATTTTACCTTCCCCCAGAATTTTGAGCATGCATATACGTGCTTCAGATGTGTTTCTCAGGTCACCTGGTCTGGGGCTTGAACTCTGCAATTGTCTCATGTGGGATTCAGCTGCCTTAACCACCATGCCACAGACTGGCCCAAAAGGCAGAATATTATTAAGTGCTTCAAATATGTAGTACAATTCATATGCTTTAATACAGAAGCATTATTGTCTAGGTAGGTGGAAGTTCTGACCTGGAAACATCATGGAGGAGTTGGCAGCAGTGGCACTAGACCTAGATTTTGGAGAATGTAGAATGTAGAGGTCCGAGGGAAGGTGACATTCCTCCAACTGGGAATACTAGCACGAACAAAGATCTGGACTTAACACTTGACACTGAATGTTCATGTGATGATTATTCTGGGTCAGCATCAACTGAATGGAGTTGTAGACAGGTAATAGAGAGTAAGTGTGGGAATTACAGTGGGACAGAGTTGCTCTTTTAAAAGGCGATATGATATGGTTAGAAAGGCAGTATATGGGGAGTTGCCAACCACTTGCATAACCTTAATTCAGTGGTTTACTCTGTCCAGATCTCAGTTTTACCATAAAAATAATGTAAAGAGCATGATTTCATCAAGCTTTAGCTCTTATATTGCGATTCTGTATAGAAGTTGAAATAGACACCCCAATGTGATTTCCCCCCCTTTTAACCTTGCTCTGTCAAACAGCCTGTTTAGTTTTTGAATCCATGGCTTGGGCACGATGAGTGTGACTGTTAACCAATAGGTCATGGAGAACCTTGAAACTTAGATTAACATTATTTAACTTTATTCTGGAAGGTAATTGTAGGAAAGACTTGAAGAAATGATTACTTAAGATTAATCTTGTATCACTACTTGAAAGAATGGAGTAAGAGTAAACCAAGGAGGGAGACAAGTCAGGACTTTAATAAAAACACTACAAATATAAGGTGACCAGTGCCAGAATTTGGGCAGCCACAGGGATCACAAGATAAATTTTAAGGAAACTTCTTTAGGATCTGGTAAAATCCTGTAAGGATTGACAGGGCCAACCCTAGTCAAAGCTGGGGCCAGATGGTAATGCAGTAGTAGAACACAATGCTCTGTGAGGCAGACCCAGGGAGAAGGTTGCAGTTCACATCTGGAAACCTCCTTGAGTACACCAGGCATTCATATGCCCAAGATCTGGACTGGCTAAGACTGGCGGTGGGTTACAACTTCAAGATCCTGTCAGGGGTATTAGCTCTCTGTGTCTAATCTTTCTCTGTCTCTTTCACTCATGGAATAAAGGAACTTAAAAATAGTCAAGGTTGGCTTTTAGGTTGTAAGATTGAAAGTATGGTGATGGAGCAATGGAAATTCAGAAGTTGAAGTGGGGATTTGTTTTTCACAGATGATGCATCACATTCTTAGCTGACAGCTGGACATGTGAGTGAGGATGTCTTACAGTGCCCACAGCTATCCAGTCTGGAATGTGGAATTGCAGATCTGAAATTCATCGGCATGGAATTGATACCACTGTCAGTGGCCTACTTGAGAAAAGATGCGTTCTTTCAGGAAAAGAGTGTATTTTTAAAAATGAAAAGTGTAATTTAGACCTGGCCTTGAACATCCACTGAAGTTGGAGGGGATTCTGAGACAAAGGTTATGGTGGTGGAAACAGGGAGGGATGATTTTGGTGGCAAACTGTATGGAGACTCAGGTTATTGAAGCCGAAAGAAATAACTATTAATACTTTAAGGAAGGCAAGGGAGACAGCAGTGTCAAATGTGGTAGAGAAGGCAGGCATTTGTGGGTCGTGCATTTTCCTTTGTTTATATTCTTTTATACTGCCATTAATCATGAATTTACTATTAAGTTTTATTGTAGCTGTTTTTTTGATTTTCAGATGTTACTTAATTTTTTATTGTTTTATTGTTTGTTAAATAACATAGGTAAGAATTCAAAGGGAGGGGGAAGATTTAAACCATTTCTCCCCAATAACCAGATGTAGAACAATTTGGTGAGGAAGGATTTAACACTTACTGTTGGCTAAAATGATATTTGGGACCCTTTGCACATGATTGGCAATCAGAGAGGTCACCGAACATGCTGGCCCCCCTAGGTCAGTTACCTTACCACCACTCTGAGCTTTCTTCTTTATCTCTAAAAGCAGAGGGACACATAAGGTTTTGTACCGTGTGTGTGTGTGTGTGTGTGTGTGCGCATGCCAGTTAAATGTATGCAAAGTGCTTAACAGAGGATCTTACTCAAAGAGAATTCTCTGAAAACACAGTCATTGTTTTTGTTATTATTATCTAATTTGTCTTATTTCATTGGATTGTCCCTGTTCCTACTGACATTAATAACTGAGAATTGAAAAGAAAATTATATTTAGAAAGTACAAGAATTAAAGTCTGAATTTTCTTTTCGTCGTTTTTCCCCAAGAGAGACAGATTTCTTCCATTATAGTTTTGTTAGACACAAATCTATGTGAAATCCAGATAGTTGCTTGTTCCTGAATTTTCCCTACTGTGGGATCTCAGCATGGGTATCAAACATATGAGAACACTGAGGAAGGAGCCTGGGGATGCTCCATAATGGGAGGAATGAAATGATTTTAGGCTCCCAATTTTTACTGGTGTTGGAATGAGAAATCATCCTGAAAGAAAGAATGAAAAAAAAAAATAAGGTGTCTATTTCTCAGAGCAAAGATGCATGTGCTGACAGTTTAGATTTCTGCTCAGAGACGCTGGCATTTTGTTTCTGGGGGTGGTTCTTATGTTTCCAACAGTGTTCCTGCTGCATTCCATGTTCTCTCCTACTCGCCCTTCTCCCCCCAACCCCCTCCCCATATGTCTTCCTCTTTGTCTCGCCCACCCTACTCCTGGTTTCTTTCTGTCTCTCTCTTCTCTTGTAGGTTGTTTCCCTTTAACAGAAAAATGAATCCTGTCATAGAATGCAGTATTGCTTTTTCTAAACCCTTTTCCTATCTCTTCATTTTTTTTTTTTTTCTGGAAGTTCTTGAATGAGCAAAAGATCTGGGAAACAGTCTTTTCTATGTGTTCTGTTAAACATCTCCTGTATTTCTTTTTTTCTGGTGACTTCTTTGGCACTATTCTCTCCCGATGTCTTCCCCAAGCTCCCTCCCTAAGAGCTCTTCCTTTCCTCTTCTTCCAAAACTATTTCTCCGTAAGAAGGCTACTCTCGCTCCCCAAATGGTCTGGTCTTGGAAATCTTTTTCACATGAAAGCCAGAACAGGTAGAGGATTTCACAAAAATGAGAGGACTAGAAAGAAGAAAGAACTCTGAAAGTGAGTTCAGACATGGCTAAAGAGGACCTGGACAGGTGGGTGTAGCCGCAGGAATGGCAGTGAATGATTTGGGATAAAGAGGTATGACAGCATGGTGGATGAAGACTAGGCTACATTAGCCCCTTCCCCTTCAGCTCCTTGCTGGGAATGAATGTCAGGTTGTTGTATGTCCTGGTTCCTTTTTTTAAAAAAATACAATAGAGCTAGTGCCACATAAATGACACACAAAAGATAAAACAGCTGCCTTAGACTTTAACTATACTTCTGACTTCATCTTCTACTCAGATGGAAACATGATAATCTGAATAAAAATGTCATTGTATTATATTGTGTAATTTGTGTGAGTAGACGTTCACCTATGCAGACAGTTGTGCCACTGGGTGATAAGAGAGGTAAGAATTTCTTGTGAACAATTGAATAAAGAACAGAAAATAAGTAGATATCAGTTCTGTGCAAAGTCAAGTCCAGAGAGGGAACTGATGGGGAAGAAAGTGATTTTCAAACTGGTAGGTTATTTGGGCATTCTGACCAAAGGTACACAGGATTACAGGTCACTGATGGGCAAACAGTGGCAACAGCAAATTGTGTCCCATCTGTCCATCCCTCTGCCCCTCCTTGTGCACTGGCTATTTGCATACCTGTGAAAAGTGCTATGGGAGAGCCACCAAGTTCACACCTGGTTCCTTGACACTAAGGAATTCTCAGTGCAGAAACACACACAAAGAATTGGCATCTCCCCTCTCACGGCCTTTTCTCACCCCTCTGGGAGTCTTTGTGCAAGATTTCCTATTTTCCAGTCTTTAAAATATCCTTGAATCCAATAACTACGGCTCTCTGAATATTTCTCTAGGGATTAGAGTACCTATAAGACAAAATGATAGCTTGGGATTTCTAAAAACTTGATTTCTTTTTTATTTTTAATATATATAAAGAAAATATGATGAGTAGGGAGTTATGGGCACCATCTGGCTGCTGGGTAATGAAAAACTAGAGAACTACTGGGTAGTGGCTCTCAAAAACTGGCTATAAAAATTTTCCAGCCATTAATATCCCTTTCTACTCAAATTCTTCCTGGAAATTGCATTGTCTCCCACACTCCAATATTAGTCCTACCCAACACACAGTCCTTCGAGGGCTAATCAGAATGTGGTTCTTAGAAGACAATCTTAGTCATGAAATGAAAGCAAAGTACCTGTAACTTCACGTCAAAGATCATTCATTCTCCAGCCCCTGTTTCCCGAGTGCCAACCACGTTACTGATTTTATAAATACCGAGATAACAAAACAAGGCTTCCTGTCCTCGAGGTGTTCAAGATATTCAGTAATGGAGTTAGCGTAGAAAAACAGCCAAAATACAAATGCGATCAATTTTAAATGAAACTTGTCCATGATGTTACAGTAAAAGCTGATATGAATGGGTCAATGAAAGAATCTTAGTAAAGAAACAAAAAGAGGTGACCAAATGCTCTGTACCCTCCAGAAACAAAGCAAGCTGTTGGAGATATGCAAGAAACTCAGGCCTGGTAAATGACCTGGGCGTCACTGTTAAGTTCATTTTGTAGTGACCCCGCTGCTCACTGCTCTGCCACTCCTGCTGCCTGCTCTAGAGTCTGGGTTCCCTCATCCCTGGCAGAGTCAGAACTTAGGGTCTGGAGACCCTAAGTTGGAGCTTCTCCTTACAAAACTGGACCTGACCCCTCCGGGGAACACTGTTATCCTGAGGCTTGCTGATGCAGTGCTCCCAGGAGGGGGTGTACACAGAGGTACGTTTCTCCCCTAGTTTCTCTATGATTTACAGTCTTACATTTGCCCCACAAAACTATTATCTGAGCTGTTCCTAAGAACATGGTTCACATTTCCTGGCCTTTTACTCACAGCCTCCTTTATCCCCAGCAGTGAGCACAGCGCCAAGTCCTCCCACCTTGAGAAACAATGACCATCTGTGTCTACATCCTTGTCTACAGAAGAAATGGGTAAAATGTTGTACTTTTAACAGGACTAATCATCATTATTATTGTAATAACAGGATGTGTATACATTTTATAGTTTGCAGGGCACCCTGCCTAATAAGTAGACTTTTCAGAGAGGTAAAAGAGCATATTGTGGTCTCACAAGGGAAGACTGGATTGGTACCACCCAATCCTAATGCCCCAAATGACCAGGTCAAATCCTTACAATCCCAAATACTTTTTGCTTCCTTCCCTCCTTCCTCTTTCTTTCTCTTTCTCTTTCTCTTTCTCTTTCTCTTTCTCTCTCTCTCTCTTTCGCTCTCTCTCTCTCTCTCTTTCTCTCTCTCTCTTTCTTTTTCTCTTTCTCTTTCTCTTCTTTCTTTTTCACCAGAGGTCACGTGCTCACCAGAGAGATCGAGAGGGAGGAGAAGGCACCTTCCATGGGCTGGAATGTGGTCATACCACAATCCTTTCTCCTCCATTTCTTCCTCTTATTGGGATTTTGAGCGTGTGCAATGTGTGCTCAGTGTCTCTCAAAAACCCAGTGTGTTTCTCAAACCGCCAAATCCAGGACTCAAACCATATAGTTGGCACATGTAGGATTCTGCTGTTTCAACCACTAGGCCACAGGCAGGCCCCCAAATGCTGTTTCCACCCAACCTTGATGAAGTGAAGTTCCACTGTGAAATTGTAAATACATAGATCGATTGAAGAATTCATGGGGAAGCACTATTGAAACATGGATTAGAGGACTGCTGTCTGGAACATGGAAGGCAGTGTTGTATCACAACAAAACATTGACCAGGAAGTCAGAGACCTGCATGTTGCTCCACACCCTACTATGTACTTGCATAAGTCACTTATCTTCTTTGTATCTTACTCTCCTTATCTGTAAGGTATCTGGGATGGGTTAAATGACCGCAAAGGTTAAGAACACAGACTTTGGAGCTAAATTGCCATATTCAAATCCTGCCTTTGCCATTTTCTTTACCTTTCTTTTCTGTTCTTTTTTTTCTTTAGTTTTTATTATAAAAACTCTCACCACACACACACACACACACACACACACACACACACACACACACAGAGAGAGAGAGAGAGAGAGAATCACCCAACAGTGGGGATGGCCATGCTGCAATCTATTCTCTCCTATTCTCCTCTTGAGATTCTGGGCACACATGGACATGTACCTGCAGACATTTTCTTTTTTCTTTTTGAGAGATTTTTGCTATAGGGTGTATATGCTCACCAGAAAGACAGAGAGCGACAGAGACAGAAAGCAAGAAATCACCTCCCAGAGGGGATGGTCACGCTGCAATCCCTTCTCTTCCATTCTCCTCTCAGGATCTTAGGCATGCATGCATACACGCCCAGTGTGAGTTTAAGACACTGGGTCTGGGACTCAAACCATGGTCAACTACACAGGAGTCCTGCGATATAGCCATTATGCCAACTCTTGGTCCCCCTGCACACATTTTTCAAGCCACAGTATCTGGGACTTGAACTGTGCAGTTGGCCATGTGAGACTCAGTCATTTTGACTACTATGCTACTGGCTTCTCCTTTTCTTTTAAGTTTATATTCTTTTTGAAAATTCTCTGTTTATATATTCCATGGGTGAGAGAGGCAGAGAGAGAAGGAAAGGTATAGCCCCTCAGTGGGGTTCTGATGTGGTCATTCATCTGGATCATGGGTACAGACACACTTGGCGTACTCATATAGATCTCTGGACTCGAACTGGAAGCCTACCCATGTGAGTCTGCCATGCAGAGCATCTTCTTTTACCACTTCACCATCATCTGGCCCCATCACTTTCTATTGGGTTGTTGGGAAATTCATGACACATTTTTACATAAAAAAATATATATAGAAAAATTCATCATGACTTTCCTGATGACCTAAAGTTGGTAGTTCTTTCCAAAGTTCACTCAACTAGATTAATTAACTATCAAGTTATTTAACCTTTTTGAGCCTCAGTTTCCTTATCTGAAAAAAAAAATGGGGCTAATAACTGTACCTGCCTTATAGGATTTCTAGAAAATTAAATAAAATGAGTTAATAATTTAAAACAATTAAAAGTAAGTAGAGTAAATGCAGTGCAATTGTTTAATATGGTATAATAAGAAACGAGCTATTTCATGGGTAGAGGTGGAAATTCACGGGCAAAAATCTTAGTAGAAAAGTAAAAACAGGTGATGTAATGCTCTGTACCCTCCAAAAACAAAGACAGCAATTGAAGGTATGTGAGACGCCCAGGTCATTTTCTTTTTTTTTTTTTTTTTTGAGAGGTTTTTGCTATAGGGCACATGTGCTCACCAGAAAGACAGAGACAGAGAGAGAGACAGAAAGTGAGAAATCACCCCCCAGGGGGGATGGCCACACCGCAATCCCCTCTCCTCCATTCTCCTCTTGGGATCTTGGGCACGTATGCACACGCACCCAGCGTGAATTTAAGTCACCGGGTCCGGGACTTAAACCACAATCGACTACATGGGAGTCCAGTGACATAGCCATTATGCTAACTAACTGCTGGTCCTGATGCCCAGGTCATTTTAACAGAGCAGAGAGTAGCAGCAGCGTCTGCAACTGCTACATTTTGCAGTTACCCCATGGGCTCACTGCTTTGTCATTCCTGCTACCTGCTCTAGTTTGGGGGCACCCTCATTCTGGCAGTGTCGGAACTTAGGATCCAGAGAAGTCGGTGCTTCTCCGCATGAAATTTTGGGCTCTCTTTCCTGGAAATTGCTCCATATAGCCTGTCTGGTTACCATTGCTAACCCCTGTTAAACAAAGGGAAAATATTCTGATTGTTTGCATTTCTGTTTCATCAGTTGGCTTATCTAAGTGAATTCAGGCAAGAGGGAAACAGAAGCCAAAAGAGGTCTATTTGTCTGATTTACTTGGTTCCCCTCCTTCTTGGTCAAGTCCTCTCTGGCTCATGCTGTGGCACAACTCGTAACTCAGCTGCCAGTTTAGCTTAAGAATCAGTTATTTAAAACAGAGACCATAAGCCTCAGCTTCCCTGTCTCTATGACTAGGAGCACACCTTGCAAACGTATTATGATTATTGTGATGATTAAATAAAACAAAATGTGTGAACTCATCAAAGTCAATACTGCTATCCTACTGCCTCACTCCTCCTCTTCCCTTTCACCTCCCTGTCACCCACCCCTGCCAAACTTTCTTTTCTCATTCTTCTTTTTATTCATACTGCTGATTAATTTCTGATCTACTCCTTGATTTATCCAAAAGGAGATTTGATCCATCCATGGGACATTGTTATCATGAGGCTAGATGGTAACAATGCAGGCAAACAGTGTTCTGGAAAATGAGGAACAGGGTCCTGTCCAAGGAAGAGTGGGTTCAGTGGAACTCTTGGTAGGCCCAGAGAAGAGTTTTCAACTGTTCCATTTGCATTGTTTTTCTGCCTGCCATCTGAATTTACTGATATAGGTAAAAGAAAAAAGAAGAGGCACTTACTACCCCTTGAGGACCCACTATGTCCTAAATGCTACAGCAGGTCTTAAACAGGTTCATGGAAAATGCCTATTATGAAAAAGCTATGCATGGATTTCAAAATATTTTACAACAATCTAAACTCATACTTTAATTGAATATTTTTCCACAGACTTTCAAAAAAAAGTTTATTTTTTTCTATGAGAGAGAGAGAGAGGAAGAGACAGAGAGATCCCCAATAAAGTGCTCACACCACTGTGTCTGCCCCATCTCAACAGGCCCAGATACAGGTATGCATGCACATACCCAGCATGCTCAGGGAGGTGGTGGGACACAAATCCAAGACTCTTCCTATGTGGGACTGGTTGTGTTATCACTGAGCTACCATCTGGCCCTCCACAAACTTTCTGAAGTATTCCTGTATAGTCAAATGTATCAGGCAGTAAACTAAGGCCCTAAGCAGTCACAGTATTTCTCAGAAACAGTCTGCCTTAGCCTATGTGCAAGGAATTTGTGTGAGAAATAATCTTAGAGAGCTGAAACTAGGGATTAAGAGAGTCAGACTAGGAAAGAGGAAAGCCTTTGATGGCAGCTGGTAACCCCTGGGAGTGACAGGAGCTTGATCCCACCAGGGCTTTCTAAGAGAGCTTCATGAAATTCATCACAGAACGGTCAGGTATCAATTCTCAGTCTCACATAGTACTTTCATGCTAACATTTCTATCTCCATTATCTTCTGATCCTTTTTGCAATATTTTGCTAAAGCCATTCTATCATTTATACCTCCTTTTCTAGGCCATCAACCCAGGAACATATTAGGAGTGGCTCTAGGAATCTTTGCAAGGAGTTTGGACCTTAATTCACAATAAAGTGTTCCCATCCTAATCAATTCTGTATCCCACTCAGGCCCTAGTCTGACTCTCAACATCTACTCTTACATGTGCTCCCTGATTTCTGCAGATCTATAATTAACCACATCATTCCATTGCAGTTCCTTCAGTGTGTAAGTGACTTCCTCCCAGCTATTTGTCCTCTTTGGGGGCTATATTTTCCAGCTGCAGTTGTGCTATGACCAGACTCTAGTTATTGGCCTAGAGGGACTGAGGGAGAAAGGGGCACACATTCGGAGGTTAGAAGTCATATTGAGAGGTACTTGCCTCAGTTGAGTTCTTCTCAGTATTTCAAAGTAGGGGAAGGTTTCTTTTCTCTGGTAAGAAACTAGGAGCTTTGTCTTCTAGGAGGTTTCAGGAAAATCCTGCCTCACTGTCCACCTAAATGCTCCCATGTAGGTCTCAGGGTCCAGTACTTCCTGATAAGATTTTCATTTAGGAGGTATGCCAAGGCTGGATATTTAGTCCCCTTGATAGTGTTGTCACCATTGTAATTCCTTCCTGGGTCTGATTTTTGGCAGTCTTCCTTGAATTGACAGTTGGTGACATCACCCTTCTGATTTCTTTTTTCAAGACTTGCAAATATGTTGACAAAGCCAACCAACTGCCCACATGTTCAAATACCAGAGCCAACACACAACCTACTATGTCATCCTCTACCTCCACTTCATCCCGACCCATCACAGGTGAGAGTCTTAGTATTTGTGTTGCTAGTTCATGCCAGGAACTGTCACTACCCCACTTTCCTCCATTAGAGAGGTCTTCATTGAAGTTCACAATTTCCAGAGCCACTCCTGACACCAATGATCTTACTCTTGAGTTCCTTTGAAGGTAAAGAGTGAGCAAAGGTGTAAATACCACTTTAAAAAAATAATAATTCCACGTAGCAAGAGGTCCTTCATTCTTAGAGCCGAAGTGGTCTAAGAAGTCTTCTTAGAACAGTGTACTGAAAGACACTTTCCTGTGTTTCTGATTTGCATATGTGCACAAGTTCAGCAATCCTTTACTAGCATCTCACATCCTGGTGAGAGAGATGCCCCAGGGCAGGAAGCTAAAACTAAATAGTGTTCATGTGAGATGAGATGTTCTATAAAGTTGGCTGAACCCAGAGCAGAAGTACTCACCAGGTCAATACCTGCAGTATCAGGCACGGAGAGAAGATTTAAAGTGGTGTACCAGTGGTGGGTGCCTATGTCCTTAGTTAAACATACTGTCTACCTCATGCATGCCTTGAAGCAACTGAACTACTCCAGTTTCTCCTCCAAGCTGGAGAAACCCAACCAAAATGACAAATCACAAATCTCAAATTGTCACTTACTTCTGCCCAGTACTCCAACTACATTTCCTACCATGTTGACTTTCTTGGACTCATAATGTTTTTGTTGCCCTGAAGCTATTATGTTACCTCTCTCTCACTCACACTCTCTGCCCCTAAATCTGCCTTATAATTCATTGAGAAAATGAAGTTATCCTGTCAGGAACTTTTTTTCATTTCATACTACTAAATCTGCCATCTGACCTGCCTCAGTACTCATGCTCTGCCTTCTCTGCAAGTACTGTGGATGAAGTACCCCCGCTTCCATTAGAAACCAATGCTTTACAAATAGCAAGGCCGTTGAGAAAGGAAAGGGTCTTAAACCCAGCTCTTCTGAACTCTGAAATTTTGATTCTCAGAGACTTTGTTATTTCTCTTTCCATTATACCTTTTCCACCAGCTGCAATAAAATTCTAGGACCTCCTATATTAAAAGTAAAGCAAAACCAAAAATCCTTTACCACACATCTGG
Organism: Tupaia belangeri chinensis; assembly: GCF_000334495.1. Lineage (NCBI taxonomy): Eukaryota > Metazoa > Chordata > Mammalia > Scandentia > Tupaiidae > Tupaia > Tupaia belangeri. The sequence goes on from NW_006203583.1 coordinate 614,317, forward strand.
CTTTGTCTGTCTACTCATTTTTTTTATTCGATTTAATAACAAAGCTTCTTGAAAGACTTTAATTGCTTTCTCTAATTCTTCATCTTGCCATGCTCTCTCCAATCCATTCTGCTAGGATTTCCTTTCATACCCACATTGATGGACTGGCTCCTGTGTTTCTTGCCAAAGTCACCAGTAATCATTATATTGTCAAAGCTCATAGTCAGTCTATTGGCCTCTTCTTTGCAGGACTTTGTGCAACTGATAGCTTCTTTACTGAAATACTTACTTTTGTTGGTTTTTATGAAGTTACACCCTTATAATTTTACTGCCATCTTTCTTTTTTATTAATTAATTAGAGAGATTTTTTGCTACAGAGGATGTGTGCTTGCCGAAGAGACAGAGAGAGAGAGAGAGAGAGAGAGAGAGAGAGAGAGAGAAAACAGCAAATCACCTCCCAGGGGGGATGGCCCTCCTCTTCCAGTCTCCTCTTGGGATTTTGGGCATGTGTGCACACATACCTGGAGTAAGTTTTAAGCTGCAAGGTCTGGGACTTGAACCACAGTTGATTAGGTGAGAGTGCAGCAATATAACCATGTCACCATCTGGTAGTCCCTTTATTCCTATCTTAATGGCCACTTTCCTTTAATCTTCTTTGCTACCTCTGTTTTGTTTTTTGCTTTTTGTTTTTTAATTTCTTCCTCTAAATGTTGACTGCCCAAGGGGCCAGTCTGTTTTGGATTCCCCTATTTATTTGTTTAACTTATGTAAGTTTTCTAGATTATCTCATCTAGTCCATGGCTTTGTGTATCCTTTATATGCAATAGCTCCCAAGTTACATTTCCAACTTGGACTACTCCCCAGAACTCTAGATTAGACCATCTAGTTACCTAGTCTCTGGTAGGCACCTAAAACTTAACATGGTCAAAAGAGAAGTTTCTCTCCCCTTCAGATTGCTCCCCTTTTAGTCTTCATTTAAATAATTGGTAGGTCAAAGTCACCCAGTTACTCAAGTTTTTCTGAAGCTTTGGAATCTCTTTACCTCTATTTCTCATTCACATATCTAAAACATGAACAAATACTATTACCCCTCTTTTCATCATGTCACCTACTCTTCTTCCCACCCACCACCCTCGTCCAAAGTATCAGCATCCTTTCCCTGAATTACTGCCAATCTCCTAATTACCCTCTCTGCACAGCATGCTATTCTTTTTTTCTAAAAAGGAAATCTGATGATATCACTGAAAACTCTTCAGTCTCTTGTCATATTTCAAATGAAATCCAACACCTTACCCATCTTACTTTACCTCTTACTCTCTCTCTTTGGCTATCGTGTTATCGCTTTATCAGTGTTCTCTCTTTTCCTCAGATATGCCAAGTGTCTTTGTGCCTCAGTAATCTTTGTTTTGTTTTGTTTTGTTTTTTTTTTGGAGAGGTTTTTGCTATAGGGCTTGTGCACTCACCAGAAAGACAGAGAGACAGAAAGCGAGAAATCACCCCCCAGGGTGGATGGCCACGCTGCAGTCCTTTCTCCTCCATTCTCCTCTCGAGATCATGGGCATGCATGCACACGCGCCTAGCATGAGTTTTAAGCCACCGGGTCCAAGACACGAACCACAGACAACTACATGGGAGTCCAGCAACATACCCATTACCCTAACTGCTGATCCCTGCCTCAGTAATTTTGAACAGATTGCTTATTCCTCTTGACATGGTCTTTGTATTTACAGCTTACTCAAACCATTAGAACTCAGCTTAACAATGATTTTTTCAAAGAAAGCTTTTCTGCCTAACCAGTACCAAGTAGGAGCTTTTTCACTATCTGCTGTATAACTCTAATACATTCTCTGATAGCTGATACCATTAATTTTATTTATTTATTTGTTTAGTGCTATAAGGTATGTGCAATCACCAGAGAAAGGCAGAGAGAAAGAGAGGTAAAGGAGAAAGGATCCCCTGTGGGGAATAGTCATGCCACAATCCTTTTCCTCCACCTCTTCCTCCTTTTTTTAGGATTTTGTTCATGTACACACACACCCAGCACAATTCTCAAGCTGCTGGTCCAGTACTTAAACCATGTGGTCTATCATGTGGAATTCAGGTGCCCTCACCATCAGGCCACAGAGCTGGTCTGAGTTAGTATTTTTATTTTTTTTTATTTATTTATTTATTTATTTATTTATTTATTTATTTACTTACTTACGGAGAGGTTTTTGCTATAGAGCACATGTGCTCACCAGAAAGACAGAGACAGACAGAAAGCGAGAAATCACCCCCCAGGGGGGATGGCCATGCCGCAATCCCTTCTCCTCCATTCTCCTCTCAGGTTCTTGGGTATGCACACACACGCACCTGGCATGAGTTTAAGCCACTGGGTCCAGGACTCGAACCATGGTCTACTACATGGGAGTCCAGTGTCATAGCCATTAAGCTAACTGCTGGTCCCTGAGTTAGTATTTTTACTGTTTCATATTTGTAGTTATGGTTTGTTTGTTATTGCCTCTCCCTTTAGACTTCAATGTCATGTCCGTGTCTAATTTGTTCATATTCAGTTTCTAAAGAACTTATCTCAGTATATAATAGGGGTAGAAAAGGACTTGTATATATTAGAACATTTGTGGAAAAATTGAATTAAAGTACAGATTTTTTTAATTAAAAATTTTATTAACATATAATTGTACAAATTTGTTGGAGTACAATGTGATTTTTCAGTACAGAATGCAATGTATAATATTTAAATTAGGATAATTAGTATACTCATCATCTCAAACATTTGTCATTACTTTTGTGTTGGGAACATTCAAAATCCTCTTTTTTGGCTACTTTGACATATACAATAAATTGTTGTTAATTACATTCTTTCTACTCTATATTATATTAGGCCAGATTCCTCTTATCTATCTATAATTTTGTAATGTTAGCCAGCATCACACTACCCACCTCTCATTCTCCCATCCTTCCCAGCCTCTAGCTGTCAATCTTGATCTATCTACTTCTATGAGGTTTTTTTAAAATAAATTTTGCACATGTACCTGGGTTATTTTATTTACCATAATGTCCTCCAGGCTCACTTATTTAACCTCAAATGACAAAAGATTTCATTCTTTTTTTTTTTTTTAGATTTTATTCTTTTTAATAGCTGACTGGTATTTCATTGTGTGTGTGTGTGTATCTTACACTTTTCTTTATCCATTTATCTGTTAATGAACACTTAGGTTGGTTTTATACATTAGCTATTATAAATAGTGCTGCAGTAAACATTGGAGTGCAAATATCTTTATGATGCTTTGATTTCTTCTCTGAGACATATACCCAGTACTGGGATTATTATTAACAGATCATATGGCAGTCCTGTTTTTAAATATTTTTCTTTAATTGCTAGAGTGTGCGTGTGCTTGCCAGAGAGAGAGAGAGAGAGAGAGAGAGAGAGACCTTCAGTAGAACATGGTCATGCTACAATTATTTTTCCTCCATTTCTCCATCCTGTCAGGATTTTGGGCATGCACACACACATGCCCAGTATGTTTTTTAAGCCTCTGGGACCAGAATTCAAATTGTGGTTGGCCACATGAGACCCTGCTCCTTAACCACGAACACTTAACCACTGTGCTACAGGACTGGGCCTCTATTTTTGTTTTTTTGAGGCACTTCCATACTGTTTTCCATAATGGCTGTACTAATTTACATTCCCATGAAAAGTGTAACAGAGTACTCCTTTCTCTGCATCTAACCAGTTTTTATTATTTTTTTCATCTTTCTAATAATAGACATTCTTATTGGAGTAAGATGATATCTCATTGTGGTTTTGATTTGTATTTCCCTAATGATTAGTGATGCTGAGTATTTTTTCACATATTTGTTGGCCATTTGTATGTCTTCTTTTGAGAAATGTCTACTCAGGTAACTTGCCCAGTTTTTAATTGGTTTATTTGTTTTTTTGCTGCTGAGTTGTTTGAGCTGCTTGTACACTCTGGTTATTAATCTCTTGTCAGATGGATAGCATACAAGTATTTTCTCCCATTATGTGGGTTATCTCTTCAATCTGTTGATTGTTTCCATTGCTGTGCAGAAGCCTTTTAGTTTGTTATGATACTATTTGTCTATTATCATTTTTGTTACTGGTGCTTTTGAGTTTTTGTTTGTTTGTTTGTTTGTTTGTTTCTGGAGCACTTTGTGTATACCAATTTTGTGCAGTGTTTCCCTATATTTTCTTCTAGTAGCTTTAAAGTTTCAGGTTTTGTATTTAAGTCTTTAGTTCATGTGGAATATTTTTTTTTGCTTGTTTCTTTGTTTTTGTTATATGGTGTATATTTTTGTTTGTTTGTTTGTTTGTTTTGGAGGGGCTTTTCGCTATAGGGTGCGTGTGCTCGCCAGACAGACAGAGAGATACATAGAGACGGAAAGCAAGAAATCACTCCCCAGGGGGGATGGTCACGCTGCAATCCCTTCTCCTCCATTCTCTTCTCGGGATCTTGGGCACACATGCACACCCGCCCAGTGTGAGTTTTAAGCCACCAGGTCCGGGACGCGAACCGCGGTCGACTACGTGGGAGTCCAGTGACATAGCCATTACGCTAACTGCTGGTTCCCTATTTTTGTGTATGATGAGAGAGATGAGTCTAACAAAAAAAAAAATTTGAAATCTATGGATAGTTCTTTCATAATATTCATTTTGCATGAACTTTGAAAGGACCCCTTGTATACATTAAAGAAACAAGTAAGTAAAACTTTGCACTTTGAGACCAGCAGGTGATATAATGGCTATGTTGCTGAACTCCCATGTAGTTGACTGTGGTTCTAGTCCTGGACCCGGTGGCTTAAACTCACACCAGATGCGTGTGTATGTCTGTATGTATGTGTGTTCAAGATCCCAAGAGGAGAATGGAGGAAAAGGAATTGTGGGGTAGCCATCCCTCCTGTGGGTTGATTTCTTGCTTTCTGCCTTTCTGTCTCTTTCTGTCTTTCTGGTGAGCGTACACGGCCTATAGCAAAAACCTCTCAAAAAAACAAACAAACAAACAAACAAAACAAACAACTTAGCACTTTTTCAAAAGCAGTTTCAAAACAATTTCTTTAGTCTTACTCCTTGTAAAGAGATTTGTACTTCTCACCCCCGCCCAGGCTTTTTCTTTGTGGAGATTCTGGAAGCTCCTACTGTGAATCCTTATTTTGTTTATTTGTTTGGTACTTTACTAAACTTCAGGTATTGAAGGGTTTTTGAAGACCAATGATAGGATTGCCATACATTGAGGCTTACCCTAGACTTTTCTAGTCCTTTAGAAATCTGCTAGTAGAAGGAAGCCAATTAGGGACGTTCATGTTTTTTCAACAAAATAGACTTTGTTTTCTAACAGTGTGAACTTTACTTAATGCATTGTTGGTGAACATTCACAAGGACATAAATCTGCTACCAAATTAAATGCTTTCCTTAAAGACTTTCAAGATGGCTTTTGACCCTGGCCAATTTTACTTCTCAAGTACATCAGTGCCATTCCCTTTCCGTCACAGAAAGTCCTGTTCACTGGTTTAGACAGTCTGACACAGGGCTAGAAAGGGCATGTCATCTTTTATAGAGGATATAAGAAAAGCAAGACTGCTTGGTTGAATATGCCAGAACCAAAGAGCCAGACGCCCTGTGACAGATGCCAAGCCACAGGTGTCTGGGAAGTGACACAAGCCAGGGAATTATCCACATGAGAACGCTATTTTTTAATTAGACATAAATAGGCTGACTCAACATTTACCTATGTCTCCATTAGTTCAGTGGATTGAGACTCTAGTTGGTCTCTTCGTCTTTGCTGATGCTTCCCTTATACTGTAAAATGAGCCACACCCTCCCTGGGGCTGACGCTCTCCCAGCTTCACACAGGAACCCATCCTTTGGGTTAACTGTTCCTTCTCTCCATTTAAAGGTGCACAAGGCAGCTGAACTGGAAGTCTTCCGCAGTTATGCAGCAGTGTTGTGATTAACCAGCTTAGATCCTTGCAAGCAGATGCTCCAGAATCTTAATGGACAGGATCACCAATTACTGAGAGTGACAGCCCTAGAAAATTGCTTTCCATTTCTGTGAAATAACAAAAAGGTTGCCTGAAGACCCTGTGGCTCTAAGGAGGGCTATAATTCAAAGGGGACAATTTAGCATAAGAATGATTTCTGAAACAGATGCAATGTAAAGATGCCAAAATTCGCTACATAAAATTAATATCTATGTTTTAGACTTATAAAAGTTTTATGCATAGAGAAGAGTTCAGCCAATGAACAGAAATGTTGGCATGGCTTTGGCAGAATTTCTGCACATTTTACTATGATGGGTCCCCTGTTCAAGAGCTACTATGTTGCTTCTGACAGCACTATGGTGGGAAACTGGTTTTACTGTCAATTTGGTTGGCAGGAAGGGCTTCTCTTGGTTGGAGTGCATACTAAAACAAATATTTGTTAAAATTAATTGGGTACTTTAGAGATCTTTCTATAAGGAACTAAGAAATTTACAGCAGAGTACAGGATGATTTAATGATACCTATTTGATTAGTGTGGGTTAATGAATTAAGGAGTAGGTTTACACTTGGGAATTCATTCAACTGGAAAAACAAAAACAAAAACAAAAACAAAACAAACAAGAATGAATGACCGAATGCATGGCACATGTGTTTATTTAGGGGACTGATTCAGGAAAGAGAAGGTCACAGTGCAAGAGAGAAAGTAGGAGCGGCAGGCTGTACACAGGACTGCAGTCTTCTCTGTCAGGCACTTGATATGTAAGCTCCTGGCCACTGGAA
>NW_006203583.1:621103-628342 GCF_000334495.1 Tupaia belangeri chinensis
GCGTGAGTGATGATGGGTGAAAGTGAGTGTGCACAAGTGATTCCAGTGTATGAGGGGCGGTTGGGGAAAATTTGTGTAAGAGCAGGTAGGTGGGTAGATGGATGGTGACCTCTGACCCACACTATGAAAGATTGAGACTTAGCATATAGCTAAGCATAGTGGGGGGCCAATTTAGAGTGGGAGTGTTTCTAAATGAAGGTATCTTTAGTGGTTATGCATGGGGCTGAGATGGAGAATGGTTCCTACTGAAGCAGGTGTTAGCCTCTACGTTCCTGTGGTCTAAAGGAAAGCAGTAAGATTACACCCTTTTTAAGCTAAAATACCAAAGCCACATAATCAGTGATATAGCCTTGTGATGCATTAACTTTGTCATGGCTACTAAGCTTAACCTCATGTGGCAGAGTTTGCCTACCAGGGATGTCATGTGATTGACGAGAGGGGCTTCCAGATGCTGTTTAGAAGCTGCTGTTTCAGGCAGCATTATAGCTTCTCTTATTTTCATTTTTATATCTCTAGTTCCCACAGGACTTTCCCAGAGAAGCTCCCAACACCATCAAGTGCTGTAGGCAAAGCTAGCAATTTACACTTGGGTATCAGCCAGCAACAACTCCTTGCCTCTCTCCCCACCCCACCATTCATCTGTGAAACTGCCTCAGTCCGGGCTTTTGCCCTTTTTCTCATGGTACTTTCTCCCTAGCACTTGAAGGCTTGTGTAGAATTTTACAGTTTTTTTCTCCTTAAATACTCTTCATTCAGCTTCTTGAATGATCAGCCTGTTCACCCTACAAAAGGGAAAAGGGGAAGAAGTGCAGCTGGTATGTGGCACGTGGGCAAATGAGGTGCGTTCTTGGGACTGAAACCCTCCACGTTCTTTTGGAGAAAGCATGGCAGCTGAAACCCTGCTAGGGTAAGAGGAAAGAGAGACAGACAGACAGTGTATGCGTGGCACAGGGGATGGGCAGAGTGACCTAGAATACCTGAGAAGGCCGGGGTCACTATAGTAAGCATAACGGTTTTCCATAAGAGGCAAAGATTTTCCTTCTGTAAGGGGAAGCAGAGTGTCATCATTATAGATTCCAGAGACAAAGGAGGTCATGGAGGAGAGAGAAGAGGAAAGACATGAAAGAGAAAATGTGAAGAAGAATCCACGAAGCAACCTTTCAGGTTGAGGACTGTGCCTTAGGATCAGACCTCAAGCCCCTTTGTTCCCTGTGGGATTTGTTTTGCTTTCTCTTCTCAGGGATACTGTGGCTATAAGACAAGCTATGTCAAGAGACACACAGAAAAAGAGGTTGTGATTTGCACCAAAAGAATGAGTCCATTTCCATTTAGGATTCTCCACCTGCCCCCAGGCTATGCTTTCATCTCTACCTCCAATCCTTGCTTTTGTCTTTCTTACTTACTTTTGCTTTATGACTATGAAGGCAAAGGTAGAGTGGCCTCTGGGGGTAGTGGGATGAGAAACCCTTAGGAATAAAGTGGTCCTCTGTTGTGGTTCTTGAAAAAGGAGATGGTTCTTGTGGGTTCTCTCACTTCTACTTCATTGTCATTCACCAAGTACTTACCAGATGTCGTTGGGTACAGATTTTGTGCCAGGAGCCCCCCTGAGTTAGCTACAGAGTTAGGTAAATTTATTCACAGAGATGCTCCTATCTAGTTTTAAATCACTGAATTGTCATATTGTAGCTATTGGGTTGTCAGAAAAGTCATGATACATTTTTGCATAGAAAAATAGAAAAATACACCATGAGTTTTCTGATGACCCAATATTGTGCCATTTACAGAGGACACTGAGGCTAATGAAAAGTAATTTGCCCAAGGGTTGGTGAGAGAGATAGTATTGCAAGTGAAATATCCTGAGTTTCCTTTTGGTGATCTTTTTATTACTTTACACTGCCTTTCTTTTATTTCAAGCCAGAATGTTTCATGCTACCAGGAATTGCCGTACTCTGCCTATATTCTGAGCTGTGGTTTATTTTAGATTCAGCCAGATCTGTTTATGAGCCACCTGGGATTCATAACCATTTACAAGCTATTTAACTGTTCATACCTTAACTTTACTAATTGTAAAGGGAAAATTAATTCCTAAATTTAAGGGTTTTTGTGATGATTGAGTGAATATATACACATACACGCGACCTAATATAATGCAGGCACATTTATTACATAGCAAATACTAGTCCCTTTCCTCTCAGCCCTCCTTTTTTTTTTTTTTTTGAGAGGTTTTTGCTATACGGCGTGTGTGCTCGCCAGACAGACAGAGAGAGACAGAGAGACAGAAAGCGAGAAATCACCCCCCAGGGGGGATGGCCACGCCGCAATCCCTTCTCCTCCATTCTCCTCTCGGGATCTTGGGCACGCATGCACATGCGCCTGGTGTGAGTTTAAGCTACCGGGTCCAAGACTTGAACCGTGGTCGTCTATATGAGAGTCCAGCGACATAGCCATTATGCTAACTGCTGGTCCCTCAGCCCTCCTTTTGATGAGAACACATTCTTCTTATTTTCTCTGGTTGCACAAAATGTAGTAGTTTTTCTATAGTTCTCGTTCTTATGCTCAAAGAGCTAAGCCCTAGCATATTTAGTCACACCAGGGAAAGCAGACTACAGCGAGGTAATGAATAAGAAGGTCTTTCTTAGTCACAAAGACCAAAGACTGTAGAACCACAATACCACTTGTAGACAAGACAGGACCAGAAGGACAGATGACAATTTATTCTAAATCCCCTCTATTCTGCATTTCCCTAAGAACATTTTATGACATTCTTTCACAGAAGACAGGCTAATCCTGTCCAACTGGCAATGTAAGAAAGACTTTTTCATTGAAAGCATTTCTTTCTTCCACCTTCATCCCTTACCTCTGTATTTTATCCTTCTTGAGAAATAAGCTTACATTTCACAGATGGTGATACTTCTCACTGCACTGTCTTACAAAATGTCTCATGTTTCACCTGCCATGGCCCACGGTGACGATGAGGTGCATGGCCCATTCAGCCAGGTCCTTCTCAAAGACTAAGCTATTAAAGGTCAGAGAAACAAACAGTGGCATAGTGGTAAATGTCATGCTCTGTGAGGCTGACGTATATGAGAAGGTTCCAAGTTTAACTTCCAGAAATCTTCCCTATATGTGCCTGTCACATACATGCCTGTGATTCAGGGCTGATTGAAGCTGGGGGGTGGATCATGACATCAAGACCCCGTTGGGGCCACAATATTCCTCTTGTTCTCTCTCTCTCTTTCTGTCTCTCACACTCATGAAAGAAATAAATAACATTTTCTTGTTTTTAAAGTCAGAAAATCCTTATACAAGGTGCCACTGTGAGATTGCTAGGGACCCTGAGAGCTTAGTGCTTTTTCATATTCAGTGCTTAGATTAGTACTGGCTCACAGCACAGCCATCTATTTCAATATCTTAGGTAAGTCCCTTGTCCTCCCTGAAGTCTGTTCTGACTTCACCTCCCTACACTGTGCTTTCTTGTCTGTGAATTTGCACAGTATTTATTTGTTGTTGCGTCACCCTCATCTCATTCCTGCATTTAATCCATGGGCACCTATTAATAGGCTGTTCTATGCAGAACTTTGTCTTAAGTTTGCTGTAGAAAGAGATAAATCAGATATTCTGATCCCTGAGGAGTTTTCAACCTCTGGAGAGGGTTTAGATCACAACTGTCCATTGAGATTTTTGTTGTAGATTTGAAAAAAAAAATAACCCTATAGAAAAAATTGGGGGGCTCTTAGCTCGGTGATTTTGGACTCAGTTCCTTAGGGACAGGGTAACGATTCGTAGATGTATATTGTGGGAGAAATAAGTGAATGCTGAAACATTCACCACATTGCATAGGAATAACATGTTTCTGCTTCCACAGACCTTCTGGTTAAAATTCTGTGGAAATTGACATGAAAAATTATGATAGCTTAAAAAAGGTCTTGCCCTTATGACATCATCACAACCCATTTATTTTGTTTTGTCGTTAAGGGGACACTTTGCAACATGTTTCTGGAGCTCCTGAATCTTGAATAGCTCATTTGAAAAGATCAGAGCTCAGGTTCCCTGAGATCATTTTAGAAAAACATAAACCTCAAATTTCTTAAGATTTTTACCTGTACAACCAAGAACTGTATATAACAAGTAGAGAGATATAGTTCACGAAGCCATTTATTTACTCACTTGCTCATTTGTGTATTTATTTATTCATTTATGCCATCATGAATTCATTCACTGAAAACATTTACCAAGTGTTTATTATAGTTACTTGTCTTGGGGGCTAGGAACAGAGACAATACTTTAACCTTTTGTTCCAGACTATTCACACAAAGCCTTATGTTATTAAGATCTTTAGCAGTTATTATTTTAGTTTTAAAATTTATTTTTCTTCAGTTGCCACAGGGCATGTGTTCTCACCATAGAAAGAGAGAGAGAAAGAGAGAAAGAGAGAGCACTCCCCCAATGAGGCATGTTCATGCCACAACCTTTTTTTTTTTTAAGATTTATTTATTTATCCATTCATTCATTCCTTCATTTTAATTTGACCAGAGAGAGACACAGAGAGAGAGAGAGAGAGAGAGAGAGGAAAGTGAGAAAGCAAGCCACCAGGTCCAGGACTTGAACTGTGGTCAGCCATGTGGGAGTGTCCAGTGCCTTAACCACCACGCCATCTGCTGGTCCTGCCACAACCTTTTTTTCCTGTTTCTCCATCTCATTGGGATTTGAGGTGCACACACACACACACACACACACACACACACACACATGGTGTGTTTTCCAAGTCACTAGGACTAAGAGTCAAACCACAGTAGGCCATATGGGATCTGGCTCTCGACGCACTGTGCTGCAGAAATGGCCCTAGCAGTTATTATTTTATTAATTTCCACCAGAAAGAAAAAACACTTACTGGTCTAATGGCACAGGCTGTTTAACTTGAATGATGCTAGCCAGACTCCTGGACTCCACTTTATGACATATCTGCACTATTCTAGGAGAAGCGAGTATGACATGGAAGATGATAAGTGAGAGGTTTCAGAAAAGTGAATGAATGAATACATACATAATAATTATTCTCAGAATATTTCACCCTGTCAGGTCATTTTTTAAAAAAACTGGCTTAGCCTTGCTAGTGAACATCACTGAATTCTTCATTGCTGTCATCATCATGACCACCATGACCACCATCATCCATCAATATTTAGCACCATCTGATCCATACCATAATATTTCAGCAATCCGCTAGGCACCGAGATGGAACATTTTACTGAAGAAGGGAGGACCTCTGTTTTCAAGAACTTGGCACCTAATTTAATCTTACTAATGTGGTGACAGTGCATAGAAACATATTATTAGAATTCTGAAACGAATGGGGAGCTCTTTACTTTGGTTCTCTAAAGAATTAAGTGCTTAGTGTTATAAAACATATTCTCAGAACCTTTGATCTTCTGTCTTTCTTATTCTTTTTAGAGTAAGTGGGAGGCCCTGGGTAACCTCCCAGAATTTCCCCTTTGGGCTTGAGGTTAAGAGGTAGCATCAGTATTAGTCCTCAGAGCCCAGAACCTATAGAATGCTTCAGACTCGACAGGACTCCATAGAATGGGGGCATTTTACTGAGATCCATGACCTCCTTTTCAAAGAGGTTGGCATGTGGGTCAGCTTTAAATGATAACCATAGGCAGTTAACATTTCTTAGAATCCCCAAATCCCTAGGGAAACAGTTTTTCTCTAGTTTCTCCAAAAAAAGAACTGTTCTTGTTTAAAAATCTCCTCCATATCAAGCCTCTGTCACGGATTATTTTTTCCCCACCATATCAGAGGAAGCATCTCACTGAATAGATCTGTTTTCCTCCTGTTTGCCGGGACTTATTAAAAGAGCTGACTGCAAACAGATTTTTACTGCCTCAGTGTGGACTTACATCAGGTAGCACCCAATGAGACTTGACAAGCTGACATCTCCAATCTGTCAACAGTGATGTGTTGGGGAGGGAGGACAGAAAGGAGAGACTCTTATTCCCACCCACTTCCTGAGAGACACACTTTAATTGAGTGATATAAGGTCCATTTTTAGAAATCTTTAATATCTGACTTGGAGTTTTGGGGATCTCACTTTTGGAATATAGAACTAGCAACAGTATCCACCTTTCCAAAGCTCCACAGAAACTGAAAATTACATACCCTTTAGACCACAAAGAAGCAATAGCACTTAAGAGAAAGGGCGTGATGGGGGGGAAATCCTTACAAAGCACTGAGCATCTTGAACACTCCATATTTTTCTTTAGCCAGGCAGTCTAACAGCTCCATTTGATTGGTAATGATGGCAACCTTTTGTTCAGACAAAGAAAAATTGTAATAAATCAGATTTCTAAATATATAAGCTTTATACCCCAACCTTTCCATGCTTTCTTTTTCTTTTCTTTTTTTTTTTGGAGAGATTTTCGCTATAGGGCACGTGCGCTTGCCAGACAGACAGAGAGAGACAGAAAGCGAGAAATCACCCTCCGGGGGGATGGCCACACCACAATCCCTTCTCCTCAGTTCTCCTCTCGGGATCTTGGGCACACACATGCACACAAGCCCAGCATGAGTTTTAAGCCACCGGGTCCAGGACACGAACCATGGTTGACTACGTGGGAGTCCAGCGACATAGCCATTACGCTAAGTGCTGGTCCCATATGCTTTCTTTTTTTAAAAAAAGAATTACATTTTTTCTGAGCAGATTATTAATTTTTTAAATTTTTTATTATCATCATGCATATCAATCAACACGGAGACATTAAAATCCCCATTTCATCATTCAATAGCTTTTCATTATTTTTCCTGATCATAATTACTATTATTCCAATTATTTTCTTAAACAGTCATTCACTACTTCTCATTTTGCTTATAAAAAGACTTTACCCAACATGAAATACTTCTCAGACCAATCCAGTTGAGAATACTACACACGTCATCAACCAGTCATAAGCCATATCTGTGTCCCACTAATGTCATGCCTCTATTTATTCTCTTGCTATCTTTCTCTATACTCTTCTCTTCTCCCACCCCATTCCATGCTGTCTTATCCTCGTTAACTATTTTCACTGCTTTTATGTCCTCCAGTATTTCTATCTCTACCATAGAGTGCGGATAGTCGGTATATATTAAGTGGATACATACAATATCTTTCTTTCATATCTTGGCTTACTTCACTCAGCAATAGATCCTCCAAAAAAAGAATTACTTTATTTAACTTTATTTATTATTTGTTTTAATTTG
>NW_006203583.1:628373-631493 GCF_000334495.1 Tupaia belangeri chinensis
GAAAGAGACAGAGAGAAAGAGAGAGAGAGAAAGAATGGTGCCAGGCCTAAGACTCAAACCATGGTCAGCCATGTGGAAGTCCATCATCTTTAACTATCACGCCACCTGCCAGCCCTCATACTTTGCTTTCTTAAGCATGGGCAACACTGATAGAAAGAAAAAAAATTAAAAACTTCAGTCGCTCACTTAAAGAATTTTTGTTTACATGTGGAATGAAGTATTGATTGATACATGTGACTTCTTGTTCTTTTCAGAATATCTTACAAACATGGATAGCTCATTCCGAGGGAATAAGTATTTCAATGCTATCTTTTACTGGAAGAATATGGATAATGATTTCTGCTTAGATATTTTTGAGGGTAATTAGATTCTATGACTTTCTGAGAAGGAAGTTGTTACCTCTTTAGAGAGAAATCATACTGCTTCTGTCTTGTATTAAGACAGGACCTCTTGGAGATACTGAGGTTTAAGCCACTAAGGTCAATGTTCTTTGCAGATTACTTCCTCAAATTGTTAGGACTATTAGGAATGACATTGTTAATGTATGTTAATTATGTTTGCTAGGAGCATACAAGTAACTGGGAGTGGGAGTTAAAAAAAAAAAAAGTCATGTTATTAATTTAGAATGGCTTCCAACCAAGGATGTAAAAAGAAGTACCTAACATTTCTCAAATTTACTATAAATGTTTCACATCTTGTTGACTGTGTTATGCTCTTCAAATTTACTTATATTCCACCTGTGTTTTAATTGTTTCATATCTTACTCTAGCACATTAAAGAGAGGGTCTATTTATCTATGCTAATTTATCTTGGATCCCGTGTATCATTTAGCACTTTGCCTTGCACAGTTATGTTCGGTAATATTTATTGAAAGGGAATACATTTAAATGAAGAAATATTTACACCGTAGCCTATTTTGAACAGAAATGAAACATCAGACGATGTCAAGATGACTGGAATCCTGGGAGATAGTTCTGAAGTTAGAAAACATATGTCTTACAGTCAGGCAGGTGACATGGTGCTTAAGGTAGCTGGATCTCTGTGGATGTGTGCTCAAAATCCCAAGAGGAGAATAGAGGAGAAGGGATTGCAGCATGGTCATCTACCCTGGAGGGTGATTTCTTCCTTTCCCTCTCTCTCTTTTTCTCTCTGTGTCTCTCCAGTGAAGGCATATGCCCTAATGCCCTATAACCAAAAAAAAAAAAAAAAAGAAAGAAAGGAAGAAAGAAAAAAAGAAAGAAAGAAAAAGAAAAGATGGTGTATGTCTTGTACTCGATGGCAAAATACATTTCAAAAGCCGATAAAAAATATGGCTTTTCCTGATGTCCAGAGGCTCTAAAACATTCTTTAAAGATGAAATTCTGATGAAAACAAAGCACAGTAGGTATTTCAACCTCTATCTTCGATGACTATTTAGGAAGTTTTGACAGATGGCTTCATGGGTAACCCACCTCTCTATGAAGATATGGGTTCTTTTTATCACCAAATGTTGTCTCATGCCCTTTTCCAGTCAGTTTCTACTTCCTCTTTCCAAATACACACAAACACACTGGTCTGATTTTTTTTCCCATAAATAAACTTTGCCTCTTTTAGAAATTCATGTAAGTGTGGTAATAACGTGTTGGGATGTCGGCAAAGTCATGACACATTTTCGCATAAAAAATGGAGCCATGACTTTCCAGACAACCTAATATATACTGTTTTGATTCTGACTTTGTTACAACTTAATGTTTTCAAAGTCATTCATGTTGTTTCACTTATCAATAGTATGTTCCTTTTTTAAATATTCTATTGCATAAATATGCCAGAATTTGCTTTCTTTTTTTTCTTTTCTTTTCTCTTCTCTCTTCTTTTTTCTTTTCTCTTTTCTTTTCTTTTCCTTTTTTTCTTCCATCTTTCCTTTTCCTTTCCTCTCCTCTCTTCTCTTTTTTTTTCCATTAGACCATATATGCACTCACTGCAGAGAGACAGTGAAAGAGGGAAAATGAGGAAGCACCCCCCAGAAGAGATAACTGTGCCACAATCCCTTCTCCTCCCTCTCTCCCTCTTGGGATTTGGGGCACACATGCACACACACACACACACACACACACACACACACACACACAGTATGTTTTTCAAGCTAACAAGTCTGGGACTTGAGCTACACAGTTGGCTGGCTGGGATTCAGCTTTCTTAGCCACTACCCCACTGACTGACACCAATTTGTTGTTCTGTATTGATGGACACTTGGGTTGTTTTTGGGCTATCCTGAACAAAAGGGCTCCAGACATTTTCATTAACATCCTTTTGTGGCATGTTTGTATTTCTTTAGGATAAATACTCAGGAGTAGAATTCTCGACCATAGACTAGATAGATGTTTAACTTTTTAAGATATGACCAAACCATTTTTGAAAGTGGTTGTTATCATTTTATATTCCCACCAACAATGTTATGACATTTTGTCAACAGGAAATATAATATAGGGAATGGAGGATTGAAAGTAAAAAAGAGAACACTGAGAAATAGTACCATAAGAACAGCTGTTATTTCTAGAACCACGGTGGTTGTTCTCAGCAGCCTCGTTGTGGTGTCACGTGAATCTGCTGTGATACTGAGAGCTCCAAGGAAGAGATACTGCTCGTCTTGTCAATTTGCTGACTCTTCCATCATCAACATTCTGGCCCCTGAGCCATCCAAAGACTATTTTGTATTTTGGATATTATATTGTTTCAGTTCCAAAGTGTCCATTTGGTTCTTCTTTATCTCTTCTATGTTTTTGCTGATGCTTTCTATTTTAGCTTTTGTTTTCAAGCTTGTACATTCCAGCGCATCTGAGTACTTTTATAATAGCTGCTTGAAAGTCTTTGTCAGATAATTCCAATATCTATGTCATCACGCTGTTGGTGTCTGCTGATTGTCTTTCCATACAAGTTGAGATTTCATGGTTTGTATGATAAGTGATTTGGGATTGTATGCTGGATATTTTAATTACTATAGGACTCCAAGCCTTGTCTAAAACAACTAGCTTTGTCATACTTTGAATTCTGACGTTCTTCCCAAACTGTATGTTGTTATTTGATTTTCAGAGAACTCAAATTATTGTGTAATCCAGGTTTTATAATTGTGTTTAGAGGGAA
>NW_006203583.1:631643-681945 GCF_000334495.1 Tupaia belangeri chinensis
GGAAAGAGAAGTTGACATGTGTTTACTACATCTTATCTAGGACCAGAACCAGTAGGTCTGGCTTTTGAAAGCACATGCTCACAAGATAAAAGAAAATCCACTTATTTGTTTATTTACTTAGGTTTATCATTTATGGTCTGGTTACCGCTACTGGAATTTAAGCTTCACAAGGGAAAGGATATTTGTTCTATGTATCCCAAGTACCCAGAACAGAGTCTGGAACTAAATTATAATCAGAAGTCTTCAGTGAACATTTCTGAATGAATGTGAAAGAAGATAATAAACAAGAAAGAATACACTAGTGTACACGGAGCAGTACTGAAGGAAGAAATTAGAATGCCAAATAGCTGTGACCTTCAACAGGCTGATTAACCCCTCTGTGTATGGATCGGCTTTTTCTTTTATGTAATGAGAAAATAGCTATTGCATAAGAAGAAATAAAATAAGTAGCACATAGTATATACTCAAATAATATAAATTTAATATCTTCCCTCCATGCCTCTTCAAATGTAGAGATAATAAAGATAACTTTTTACATGTAGATCAAGAATAACCAAAGAATAGGCTCAGTTCATGGAGCATTTGGTTTTATATAAACAAATGACAGATGAAAGAGGACAGTCCACTCCTATTTTCATTCCATCTTCTCTATTTAAGAAAATGATCTTCAAATAGAAAAAGAGCAGACCATGGGCTTTGAAGTTAGACAAGCTTCATAGCTAGCTTTTCTTAATCTCCCCCAGGTTAAACGCAGTTCTTTCTGTAGAATGGGAATAACAATGCCTATTTCTCCAGGCTGTTTTTGTTTTGTTTTGTTTTGTTTTGTTTTAAGCTTATTTTCTCCAGAGCAAGAATGAGTATGAGAAAGAAAAGAGAGAGCATCGACCCCAGTATGATCCAAATGCCGTGGTCTACTCCTGCCCTTTAGGAAACACCAAATCAGACAAATGTGTACCTGGGCTACTCAAAGGAGGTCTCCATACTGGAACCAGGAATCTTCCCATGACGATCGCCTCACTGAGCATTGCATTTTAATTCTGTGCCACTGGCTCTCCACCCCACCACAACCTGATTTCGGTGTGGCAGAATATAGGAAGTGTGGGGAATAGGCACTTCTCATTCCTCAGCCTGTCAAAGAAAATCTTACATTTGACAGTTCAATTCCCAAACCAATCCTAACGGACAGTGGTAAATTGGCAACCTTATTAATTTTGCTGCCACTGACCTTTTGGTTCAGTATAGCTAGGCTGTTTGTCATAGTGCTGTGCATTTTGAGTCATAACCACCTCTATAATACTCCCATTACATAAAGCCTACCACTTCCTTGGTGCCTACAGACCAAAACACACTGGACTTCTAGCCTTCCTCGGAAATTAAGCTTGGGACCACACCCAAGCAACTTCTACCAGAGCTCTGTAAGAAATCTAGAACCCTGCTTTTCTCTTGTGCTATTACCTAGTAACCTGGCTAATATTTAACCTGTTAAAATTTTTGGCATTTTTTTCTCAACCAAAGAGCTTTATCTCATTCATTTTTTCTTTTCAGACATTGAATAGAAATATCGCAGTAGCACTTATAAAAATCTAACTTAGTCCATTGCTTTTTCAATTGTATTGTCCACTAAGTAACCATGTTTCATACATCCTCATATTCTCTACTCATCCTATGTTCTGCACCAAACAGGTGCTAGATGAAAATTTTAGGCTTTATGACACTGCATACCAATGCAAGAGATCTGGTAAGCATTCAACAAATATGCCTTGACTGCTTTGAGTCAATTGTGCAGTGATACAACCTCATTTAACTTTTCTTAAGACTCCCACAACATTCTGTAGACTGTGGGAAAAGAATATCAATAGCTTGGAAATTATATAAATGCACAGCAAATAGGTATCTTTACGAGTATCATTAACTCTGTATCTAACCCTTTGGAATGGAGACATGTTGGGAATTCTAAATGGGCTAGAGGAAGAAATGTGAGACTGGTATCTACACAGCAAAAGAACATAAAGCAGGGACTTTAGGTCTGTGGGTGGCATGTTGGTATACTAGAAAATATGATTAAATAGCCAGTCTACTTTGACCTTTTTATTTTCTCTGCTGATTGAGTTTTACTTAAGCCTTTGGAAGAAACTTTATTTCATTTCTAACCATTTAGTCTCCCACTGGGAAAGTATGACTTTATACATTTTTCTTTTGATCTTGCTGGAGCTAGAATATGATCGTACTAGAGGATATCACGTCTAGTGTCTATTTAGTACTTAATTCTGCCACTAATCCCTGCTTTCCCTCAGCCTTATTTATCCTCAGCCTTTTGCCAGTTCTAATATATTTTTGTAATCAATGAGAAACCAGTAAACACTATGAGAGAGTCATCAAATCGAATAGTTGGAAGGGACCTGTGAAGGTCGTTGTGCCTGTAGGTAGATGATTGCCTCAGCCCATCAAGATGGAGAGCTGTTTGTTGACTCCAGGAAGAATGGAGAATGATAACCTCCCTCAAGCAGTTTATTCTAGCAATTAATTAGTCAATAGGAAATATAGGGAATGGAGGTTCTTCCTTATGTCTAATTGAAATCTTTCTTGATGTGATTAAATCTGTTTGCTCGGTGTTGTCCACTTTGGGCATGGACTGCAAATGATTACTACATTGCTAGTAGCCACCCTTCATGAATGGGAAGACAAAGTCGCATCACCTTTCTGTGCCTCCTATCTAGACTAAACAACTCCAGGTAAGCACTATGTATCATAGGGTTTATTTTGATTATTTTAATCATATTTATTTTAAACAATTCTTATCTTTAATCTTTATTTTATTTTGCATTTTTGCCATAGGGCACGTGCACTTAACAGAGAAAGACGGAGAGAGAGAAAATGAGAGGGAAAGTGAGAAACCACCCCCGCCACACACACACATCCCAAAGGAATGATTTGCAGTAATCCCTTCTCCTTTATTCTACTCCCCGGATGATTTTGGGTGCACATGCATACGTGCCCACCATGAGTTTCAAGCTACTGGGTACAGGACTTGAACCATGATCGGCTATGTGGGAGTCCAGTGCCTTAAGTACTATACCACCTGCTGGCCCCTGATCATATTTATTAAAGTTCTCTTAACTCTCCAATCAAATCTATAAAACACCTGCTGGCCCCTGATCATATTTATTAAAGTTCTCTTAACTCTTGAGTCTTTCTCCATTATTTGAAAACAATAATATAGTGAATGAATGAAAATTCAGATGCAATGGAAAGTAAGTGTTTTATAGATTTGATTGGTGATCTTCAATATGAAGATGCTCATGGACCATTTCTGGTGAAAATAAAAATGAATGGTATTAGGACCAGGTTATTAGATGGGACCATTAGTAATACAATGGATTTTTTTTATCATTTATTTATGTTATAACAGACATTTTCTGTTTGGAATACCTTGAGAGTCCTTGTGAATATAGCTGTATGCCTTCCTTCCATGAAATTTCTTTTAAATTATAAATCTGAAGAAGACAAGACACTATGCCTTGTATTGTTCATTTCTTTCTTATCTAATCAATTTGGGATTATTTCTTCCAATGCATTTTAGAGTACCTTGTTGAACTACTTTGAAATGATAGATGTGGTAATTAATTACTTCAAATAGGATAGTGCGTTGCATTTATTTCCTCATAAAATGGTTTGTGGTTAATGGAGAGGTTAAGAAAATGAGAGGTAATGGGGATAAACTAAGGCAAGTGAGCAAGGGGGTCAAATTTAACGTTAGCTAAATACTTCCTATTTATAAAGCACGTGCTAGATACTGTGGGTGTAGAGAGATGAGTATACATAACATGTTATATTAGGGAAGGGAAAAGAATGGGCAGGATTATCAAACTGAGGTGCACTTATGTGATGACATCTTAGGATATCTAAAAATTGGAGAAAGAATTGTCTAAGAAAGCGTAAGTTGAGGGAATATTCTACTGATATCATTTGGCATTGATTTTTCAGGCAGAAGGAATTTGGCTCCTCAAAATTTACGGCTAGGTGGGAACCAGCAGTTAGTGTAATGGCTATGTCGCTGGACTCCCACGTAGTCGACTGCGGTTCGCGTCCTGGACCCGGTGGCTTAAAACTCACGCCGGGCACGTGTGCTTGCGTGCCCAAGATCCCGAGACGAGAATGGAGGAGAAGGGATTGCGGCGTGACCATCCCCCCTGGGGGGTGATTTCCTGCTTTCTGTCTCTATGTCTCTCTCTCTCTGTCTGTCTGGCGAGCGCACGTGCCCTATAGCGAAAAAAAAAATTTACGGCTAGGTAAGAGAAGAGGAATGAAAGTTATCAGTGACAAGTGTTTATTTATAAATGAGAAGATGATTGTAATAAAGGATAAAATTTGTGAGCTTTCACAATATCCCAGGCAAAGGATCTAAAAGTCCTTTTACCCATTTGATCTTATTTAACCCTCACAAGTCTATGAGGCATATTTTGTTTCATCAATATTTAATGGAGAGACAGCCAAGGGAGAAGAAATCTCTGGGAATACATGGAGGGCTGGATCTGAGTGGTAGAGAAGGTGTCACTTGGAGACGGTACCAATAGGATTTGGAGGGATGGGGTTCACTAAAGGTGATATGAGGATGCCTCAGGGAGTAGGGTGGCACTGGGGAATGGTGCGGTGACCAAAGGCTGCAATGCTGCAGGTGTGATTTCATCATGTTTCTGAAAATGAGTGAATGCAGAGTAAGAGAAATTGTTGGTTGTGTCAGGATTTGATTCCAATCATGGGGAGAAACTGAATAAACTGCATAAGTAGGGATCAGCTGGTGGAGCTGTGCTTTTCACAGGCATCCAATTCCTCTGCTCATCAGCCTGTGTCCATCTTCCCTATTCTTTTACTTTTCTTATTCAAGGTTCTGTTCTCCTCTGACACGGCTCTGAGGCATTCCTCTCAGCCACAGCATCAACTCTGTGTGGCTCCCCTTCGTCCTCATGCATCACACCCTGGTGGTGTCAACATCACCTTCAGCCTCCCAGTCTCAGGGTCACACGGTTCCTAACTCATAGCTTTGATACCTTCTTCTGCTCCCACAACTGGAGATACCACTCTTGTGCCCCCATGGTTGCTTTCTGATCTTGTTGAAAAATCTCTGCCTGCTTTAGACGAACCCCTACCCTGCTTCCAGGTTCACCCCCTGCCCCAACCTCATGCCAACCTCTTCCTCTCCTTTGATGACAGAGAAAGTGGATATAGGCAGAATCTGTATTGGGTGGATTTCTGGATGAGTTTGAGTTTGAATATGAAAGTAGTTGTGAATGAAAGTGACAACGCGTGGGTATGTACACAATTACAGACGTGCCCATGCTCTTTGTATGTGTGTGTCTTTGTGCTCCCTATGTGGAAAGAAGCAGGGGGAGTAAATGTATTGAAGTTAAAAGGATCTCGTGGTCAACCTTAAAATAAATAAAAGGTTACCTGCACAAAGATAGGCAGATGAGGCCGACTCTCCAGTTTTGTATACTGAAAATCTTAAACATCCGCAAACAGGACAACGATTAAATGTTGGCTAATCACTCAATGAATTATGAGTTTTTAAAGATATCATGTTACATAGTCTTCTGTGTATGCGTGTTTGTCTGTGTAGACAGAGATTAATTACTGAGTGAAAATAAAAGGTTAGAGCACTTGTATGTAATATGATATAGATTTTTATTGCATCTACATCTTTATACTTATACTTGGAAAACATCTGAGAACATTGCTAGAATAATAATGTGTTTATTGCTAGAAAGGGAAATTATTTTTCTTAATTGCATTTTCTGGTTTGCTACAATAAACATGTAGTATATGAAT
This sequence comes from Tupaia belangeri chinensis, assembly GCF_000334495.1. Classification (NCBI taxonomy): domain Eukaryota; kingdom Metazoa; phylum Chordata; class Mammalia; order Scandentia; family Tupaiidae; genus Tupaia; species Tupaia belangeri. Next base: position 637,470 of record NW_006203583.1, read on the forward strand.
AATAAAAAGCATAAAACTGAGAGAACAGCAGTATTTCAGGAGTAACACAGACATGAGGAAGAGGTTTCCTAATACATCCAAAGAAGGGAGGGGTTTAAAGGCCGATTGTCCTATCTTTCTCTCCTCCTTCTCTCAATGGGAGGAGGATCACTTAAAGAAAAGCCCACCATTGCACAAAACTCTCTTCCTAAAAGTTCTTCCAATTCAAAATTTATTTGGAATAATAAACAAATATCCCTGGGAGCACAAAAACTCATCAGTGATTCACAGAATATTTTAGCACAAATGGCACCTTTGTACAAATTAGAAAAATGAGTTTGCTCCTCAAAACCTGTTAGTGATGTATGCTAGGAAATTGACATAATAGAAACCACCATGGACGATGTTCATGTTATGCTAACCCTCCTAAGTGTGTGCAGTGCCCTTCCTGAACACTTGTCAGCAATGAATGAATTAGTAATGCATAGACTGCTTTACCCCTGGTCTGGGTGAGACCTCAGCTCTAGGAACCAGGAGTTTTGATAAGCATATAAACACACACTGTGAGAAGAAAGAACAAGTGATCAATCTGGAATATCTTATAAAATATAACTGAAAGTGCTCTGAATCTGGGAACTTTGAATGGCATAAAACTGTACAAACTTTGAAGGCATCAAATTAAGGAAAGAGAAAGGCTGGGAGCCCGGGGTATGATAGATTAGAAAGGAAGGAAATAGGAATTCAGAAGCTGAACTTCAAACTTTTAATCCTGATCTGTAATCCTCTATATTTAGGAGAGCCCTGGCCAGCAGGTGGCATGGTGGGTAAGGGTGTTGGACTCCCACATGGCCGACTGTGGTTCGAGACCCATACCTGGTGGCTTGCTTTCTCATTGTCTGTCTCTCTCTCTCTTGCTTGCTCTGTCTCTTTCTGGGGAAATTAAAATAAATAAATAAAGTTAAATAAGAATAATTCTGGAAAAAAAAATAAAGGGAGAGCCCAGGAACACCACCTTTTAATTCTTGGGGAGCCCCTTTTCGTGGGATTTTTGCAAGTGAACTGAACCCCTGCTTATAAGGAGCTGCCTCCCGGGGGTGGATATAGCTGTGCTAATTGTGTATAGACCCCCATGGAGGGCAGATTAATGGGATCTATTCCTGTGTTCAAATCATAATGCTCATTGAACAGCTGTGAGCTTTCATTTAGTTTATAGCCACTTATGACAGTTTCAATCCTATGTATTTTCATCTATCCCTGCTACAAACACATCCCCTGATCCACTGAAGGCAAAAGCAAAAGGGTGAACCAGGAAATAAATAGATCTCTGAGCAAGCAGACACCATGTGCATGTTCCGGCTGTTTTGTTCTATTATGAAGTGCTCCTTGGATCTAGGCAGCACATAAGGTAATCAACTAAAAAGGAAATGCCAGACTGGCTCAGTAGCTCAATGGTTAAATGCTGTGCACTGAGTCTATCAGTGGATAGACGTGGATTCCACTTGGCCAACTGAGGTTCAAGTACTGGCTCTGGAAGCCTGAAAAAATATCTTCGGTACATGTGCTTCTTTACCCAAAAATCCCAGTGGGGTGGAGGAATGGAGAATGGATTACAGTGTGACCATGACCCACTGTGGGGGTGTGGGGGAGGTGCTTTATCTCTCTCTCTCTTCTCTTTCTGTGGTATAGGATGGGGGGGGTGGGCAGTGCTTTTTCTCTCTTTCTCTGGCAAGTGCATATGCCCTCTGGCAATAATTTTTATTTTTTAATTACTACTTTGAGATTCTGTCTTCAAGGGAGTGATCCTAGTAAACAGATTTTGATCTAGTAAAATTATAGATATTTACCAATTCTAATACTGTTACTCTGGTTATGCTGGAGTAGCCAAGGAGGGAATCAGGCTAAGGTCCTATGGGAAATACTTTCTGAGAATGATAATGGAAGAACTATTATATACATGAAAGAGATTGTGAATTAAAAATCACTCATCGTACAAATCTAAATTAATGTGATTATTTGTTGGCGAAGTGCTGAAGTTCTGTTATTGCTGAGATTATCCAAATGAAAAGAAAAAAAAAAAAGCCTTCATAGAGTTTGAATTGACCAGTACTGATTTGTATAACAAAGTTTCAACTTTCTTGATAGAGGAGTTGCATATGAATTTTTCAATACATCTTCAAGAATCTTCTCACAGATCCTCCAAACCTCAGCTTTGCTTTGTATTTGTCTTTCATCCAAAAAAGTTGAACTGAAGTTGTGTTCAGGGATATGGCTGGAGTTCTTGTCTGGATGCTCTAGTGCTGTGCTTAAAGCAAGCCTCAGGAACTGGTGACAGTAGATCCACATGCATTTCAGCTTTGCAGTCCTGGCTTCTTGTGGTAGGCCAGCCTTTGCCATCCAAACTGAACCTTTTTGCATTGTGACGTGGCCTGGATATGCAGTTGTACTTACTTCCATTAGAGCTGGCATTACTGTTGCAGGAAGAGAGATGAACTTAGATGTCAGTGGACCAAGAATCCTGTGATGGCAAGTGTCTTCATTTCGTTTGCCTGTCAACTCCCCAGTGCCTCATACATAATACTTGCTTGATAAATATTAATTAAATAAAAATTTTAAAATGTTAGTGAGAAGCCAGTGGCTATTTAAATAGAACTTTGAGAAAAATTATTACTTTGGTTGAATAATGATGGCCTTGTGAATATTTAGGACTAGTTTATTTCTCAGAGACAGCTCATCTTCAGTTCCGGAGGCATTCATTCCTACTCTCTATTAAACCGACTGAAAAAACCATGATACTGATTCTGTTTGCAGAGATAGATAGATAGATAGATGGGTAGATGGGTAGATTTATTTTTATATATATATATACATATATACCTTTGACTTTATGCAAACATTATTGCCATAATGGTATATGCTCAATTTTTTTCATTCTGCTTTTTTAGATATTTTTAAGGATTGTCATTTTCTCAAGTTTCTATATTTTGCAATAATAATTTTTATTTGCCACATATTTTTTTTTGCAGATAATTAAAGTGGGTCTTGTTTGTTTTTTAAAAGATATTATCTTAGTGTACAAAAATAATGGATGTATATTGTAGAAACATTTGGAGATTTCCATAAGAATAATAAACAGATTTTTGTCATGCAGAGAAATAATAGCATTATATTTTGGAATGTTTACTCCCATGCTTGAAAAATGTAAATACACTTACTTTACACAGAAAGATGTTATAGTATATAAAATTGAAATCCTATTGTTAAAATAACTTGAACTAATAATATTTGCATGACTCCACAAAAGGAAAATTTCAAGATATTTCCTGCCATCTTGCTTTTCTGTAAGGACTCTCTGATGAGGGGGTTTATTATTTCCACAAGGCAGGGATTTATTGGGATTTGCAGACATTCCTAAATATAAAATTATTACTTCCCCCCAGTTGTGCTGCATCAGTGCAGAATGGCACACACATGTATCCCTCAGCAGAATGTATGACAGATGCATTGCTTCATAAACCATGGAGCAAAGCCCAAGAATGATGTGGGGAGGTAACCCCCAGCTGAACACTGAAACCAGAAGAGATAGTGCTGTTCTGTGCAGTGGTGGTTCCATCTGATTAATATTCCATCTTGTCATTTCAGAATGCTACCAGCCTAATGGAGAAGAGTAGGTCTGTTTATCATCCTACATGTGAAATGCAAAAGCAAATCTTATCTGTTATTTTGGTATTACAGAGTCATATGTTAAAATAGTTATGGAGGATTTGTTTCCGATTGGAATCAATGTTATATAGCAGAGCAAAATGGGTTTCTCAGGATCAATATTCTCAAAGGGTGAAACAGTAGGGTTCGGTTGGGCTAGCTGTCTTTTTTGTTCATACAGTGAAACATTTTTTAAACGCACAAGAAAGCATAGAAACTATCAACTCACATTCTTTGCTCCCACTGAACAAATTTAATGGAGGCTAACATTAGCCTTCAGGTTTACTTTAGATCTCTTTAAAAACTGTATTCAATTGGTGGGTATATTCTCCCTAAATGCAGTGTTGGAAAAACTTTGGGGATGAAGACTATGAGGTAGAGTCTCTCCACTGAGGCCAGGCCATTCTTCCATTCTAGTTCCTGCTTTCAGAATGTCACTGTCAAAGGAGATGACGTGCCTCTCTGGTGACTAAGGCACCACAGATGAGATTACAATGGTTAAGATTCACACAGGGGAGGTGAAATCAAGTGTTGCCCAAAGCTAGTTGGGTGACAAGGAAGACAAAGGGAGAAATATGGACTGAGCTAGATGTTAATTGCACCATCTGTAAGTGTGTCAGAAGCCCTGATAGACTCAATAAACTGTTCTATTTTTTTTTTTCATCACATTTAGAGACAAGCTGCTTCCTGAATTGGATGAATTTTAAGGTTATGCTTGCACATTTAAAAAGTGAAAATTGAGGTTTTTCCCATTCTTGCCTTTCTCCTGAGTTGTGGGAGTAATTCATGGCAACTCGGAATTTACATCTTGGAGCAAACTTGCTTGATGATTTGTCTTCATTGCATTTGGGGAAAAAATAAGCCTCATGAACCAGGGCCAGATTCTCCAAGAGCCCATCCTTCAGGCACTTATTACCACATTGTGAAGTTTCTAGGTCTTTTGCTTTTTACCCTTTCCCCTCCTGCTGGGTTTTGGTCATTTTGTTGCTTGTTAGGACTTCCATCAGCAGGTGTGGAGGAGCAATGAGAATGCCTAACGCATTATTAAGTTTTACTTGATGATAGAAACTCTGCAAAGTGCTCAGTGGGGGAGAATTTTGAACCCTGTGCCTATAATAAGGTTTGGAGTTATCTGTTGATTTTGAGTATGAGTACTCTCCCTGTCTTCCATTAGCACTGATCATGAAGAGCTGACTTGCAGGAAAATAGGGGAAGGGGAAAGGGGACTGCACAATATAGCTGAGACCTGCAGTGAGCCATGACTTAACATGGTCCTGTAATATGATGCTGTAGTGAGAGGGAGCCTGCGTTCATATGAGTTCACTGAAGTATCAGATTGATGTGTTGGTGAGCAGTCTTTCCTCTCATTCAGCATAGGTCAGGCTCGTATTCAAGTTTGCAGTGGGGGGTGAGACTGTGTGCTGGGGGTAGATTCTAGAATCACCTGGGGCCACTCTTTCAAATTACACACACTGATATCTGTGCATGCCAAAATCTAAGGAGGTCAGAGTATGGACTTAGAGAAATATGCTGAGTTATTCATCTTATAATCTTTTTTAAAGTTTATCTTACATATTTCTTCTCTGAGAGAAAGAGAAAGAGAGACTGAGAGAGAAAAGCATCCCAGTAGGGTCCTTAACACTGTGATCCACACCCAACATTAGCCAACCCCTGTGTGTACAGGGAGGTCTCCCGATGTGAACTGGGAACCTTCCCATGTGGGCCAGCCTCCCAGAATGTGGCATTGCCCCAACTGACACTCTTACATCTTACCATGTAAAAGATGTCAGCGATTTTCAGAGGGCCTAAACGAGAATAATATAAATAGTTAAAGGGACCTCAAAAAGATGAAGGAATCAGTATCCTCAGATCTGATGACAGAAGGGCTCCCAAGCTAGTTAGATCAGTTTCGTCCCATATCTAAAAGTTGACTTGCGTGCACCAATCATCCTCCGCACTCCTGCCAGCATGCTCTCCCACCTCCCTTGTTTTTTTATGAATGCTCCAAGTTCCCTTCTCTTCTTGACTTGCCAGACTGCCTCTGCTTCTTCAGTTTTAATAAGAACCAGTCAATTCACACTGACCTTGAAGTCCTAAAGAGGCTTTAGATATGATAAGAAAGGTCATACATGCAAGGTGCCATATCTCCATAGCGCTCTGGAAAGATCAGAGCTAGGCTTCTCCCTGTGATGACAGAGAGCGACGCATTTAAATCCAGTGCGTTTCACATTCCACATCCATCTACTCTGTTCACAATAGTCTTTTAGATTGTCCTCCAGAATTCAATCACCATTTCCACTCATGTGGTTCAGATTCTCATTGTTTCTGTTATCTAGACTATGACTCCCTTAATGTGTCTTTATGCCGGCATTATGTTTCTTCACAACAACAGAAAATTAATTAGAAAAATTAATTGGATCACTTATCTGTCCTGTTCGCAAACTTTTCTTGGATACTTACAAGGGTACTTCAAAAAGTTAATGGAAAATGGAATTAAAGTACAAGTTATTTTGGGGGTACATAAAAAACTTGAAATCCATGCATAGTTTTTTCACAATGGGCATTTTCCATGAATTTTAAAAATAGGGATATATAGGGATACATGATAGCATCACATTCAAGACTTTCACTATGGCTACGACTTCTCTTTTCAGCCTTAAACCCTGCTGGAACTTCTCCCCACTCCAACTTCCTTATTTCCTTTTCTTCACCTAGCTACAACTTCATGATTCCCACAGACTTGCCTTTGCACATGTTATGCATTCTGGTCTCTCCATCCCTCTCTTCTTTGCCAGGTAAACTACTCATTCTTTAAGAGCAAGCTAAGTGGCCAGCAGGTGGCATAGCGGTTAGGGCATGGAACTCCCACATAGTCGATAGCAGTTTGAATCCTGGATGCTGTGGCTTGAAACTCACGCTGGGCGCATGTGCATGCGTGCCTAGAATCCTGAGAGGAGAATGGTGGAGAATGGATTGTGGCGTGGTCCTCCCCACTGGGGAGTGATTTCTTGTTTTCTGTTTTTCTGTCTCTCCATTGAGTGCATGCACCCTATAGCAGAAATCTCTTAAAAAAAAAAAAAAAAGACCAAGCTGAAATAGCTCCCATTTATGAATCCTTAAGTTCTTCGGCACATAGTTTCTGTGCTCCCACATCCTTATAAAACTGTTAGAGTATTTAAACCACTGTACTTGTGGGGTTTTCCTCTCCTCAGCCATGTCTTATCTGACCATTTATTGCTATGCCGTGTTCCTGAGAGAGATGGCAGTGGCCTGTGTATTGTGATATGACAGGGCTCAGTGTTTGGAAAGTCAGAAAAGAGGGACAAGGACGGGAACTGAAAATGATGCAGGCCTCGTAAAATGGTTTCCTGTTCTGTTTCCTACATGACTGTTAGGATATACCCTCAGATGAAAAACGAGAAACACAACCCCCTATAGAGGCTTTTATTTCCTTGATAAAGGCTTCCTTCTTGTCCGTCTTCTCTCCTTGGTGAATTGAATAATGTAAAATCCTTAGGGATCCCTTTGCAGCTTTCCGTAAAATAGCAAGCTCCTTGTGTCATTGACACCACTTTAAGTCCTCTTCATTCTTCAGTCACCTCTAAAGAAGGAACATACATAGCCTCAAGTCCTGTTCCTATGAAAGGGGAAGAATGGATGGAAAGGCAAAGGGAGACCAGGAAAAAAGAAAAAAAAAAGAAAGAAATTTGTAATCCTTTACTCCACTCATGGAAAGCCTTTTTTTCACTTTCCCCATCCCTAGAAGAAGAACTATGACAAGTTTCTCATCTTTTCTCAGAAGAAAGTGTTCATTTTTCCCCATAATAATTCCATGTGTTCTGTTGCCCACCTGGGGACTGAAATAGAAGGGAGGGGTAGACATGTGGTCAGCAATACTGATACACACACAAACATACGTGCATGTGTCCTTGCACACACACACAGATGCACGCACACTGCTGATTGTGGGAAGGAGAGAGTGTGGTAGGATGAAAAAATTTAATTTGGGGATCAGACCTTGACTCTAATTCCATTCTGTCATGTACTGCTAGGAGACTTTCACAAAGTGAGTCACCTTTTCAAGCCTTAGTTTCCTCATCTGTAACAAGATTACATCAAGTGGCAAACACTGAATACCATAAAGGAGTAAGTGCTTGGGGTTACAGGAACCTTTCTTACTTATCTCTATATCCACAGGGCCCGACACATCGTGGGACTCCCTGAGTATCTGTTCATAACCTGACACAGCTCTTGTCTGATCCTCACATAGTGAATTTCACTTTTTTTGTGGACGTTATTTCATTAGCTCGAGAAGAATTCCTTCAAGTGTTCAGTTGTATAGATCAAAATCAGAATAAGGGTGATGTTATCAAAAGCCAAGAGAACTGAGCTTTGAGATAAGTGATATCAAGAGCTCCTTTGGCTGTTGTAGTTCTTTCTGGCAAGCTTATGAGGCAGGGAAGTATTTCTGTGGGTGGGTAGGTGGACAAAGAATGTGTTTATTTCTCATTGAAAATCTGGCTGTTTGCTTTACCTGCAGACCTAACTATGCTCACTACATGCCTCAGGGACAACTTTCTGACAAAGTTGATATTTTTGCAATTCTTGAGATGAGAAAGATCTGACGTCACCCCTGTGTGGCAAGGCAGAAAGTAGGGGATTCCCAGAGGAAGGGGAGGGAAGACATGTGGTTCCCTTGATGGTTTCCATGCCTCTCCACACAGCAGAGAGCTTTAGCATGCATGCTCCTGGGCTCTGTCTCAGGCATGATGGATCTCTCTGGGTTGTAGCCCACTATATTTTTAATAAGCTTACCAGGTGAATGTGAGAGATGCAGCTCAGTCTCGGATGTACAGCTGTGAGGAGAAACCCTGAACAACATTCTGTCCTTGGGCTCTCTGTGAGTGCTGTTGGAAGGCATGAAAATCCCACACCTTGATGGTTTTTATATGTGACAATCAAAAGGAGTGAATGAGAGACTATAAAATATAGCATATACTGTATAAATATTAGGTCATTGGGAAAGTCATGACATAGTTTTCTTTTTTTAAAACAAATTATTTATTTTAATTTTGTTTATTTATTCATTTATTTTAATTTGACCAGAGAGAGACACAGAGAAACTTAGAGAGAGAGAGAAAGTGAGAAAGCAAGCCACCAGGACTGAGACTCAAACTGTAGCTGGCCATGTGGGAGTGTCCAAGTCACCTGCTGGTCCCCATGACATGGTTTTCTATGAAAAAATGTGTTATGACTTTCCTAACAACGTTTTATATATATGTATATAAAATCATATACTGATGTATATAATATTTATTTGTTATGTTTATTTATTTACATATTGGTTTAGGTTTTATGTGATGGGTAATTATAAATGTATCAGGAAACATACTTCCAAGCCCACTTAGATTTTCCAGGGATGTCTCAAGATATACACATCTTTCTTCTTTTTAAAGTTAACTTACTTTTATGCACTTACACACATGAGAAGGTAAAAAGCACTCCCCAACAGGGCTGGCCACACTACAATAATTTTTCCCCAATTTTCCATTCAACCAGGACTCCAGACACACGTGCAGGTATCCAGCATGTTACTGCTCGGGCCAGGATTTGAACCCCAGTTAGCCATGTGGAATCTGGTCTCCTCTACACAGCATTTAACCACTGTACTATGAGACTGGTCCTTGATATATTTTCTGAATAGGATTCTTCCTCTGTTACACAGGTAGATTTCACCAATGGGCAGCCTAGACCATTCGTGTAGGAACTTGGTACCTCTCTTTATAGTACCCGTCTTTATAAGCCTAATAATGGTTTCATCAATGTTGTTTCCCCTCCCTAAGCCACCTGGAAAGTGAAAACAAGTATATTCCTTTTGTGCAAATTGCTGAAAAAGGTTGGGAAAGCCTGCTAGTGTCTATAGGGAAATTATTTACCTTGCTCATAATTTTTTCTCTTATGACTTCCATTGGGGGCTTTTTAAGCCTCATTCCTACCATCCTGAGACCTTTCTGGATGAGATTTGGATTTGGCAGCAGTAACACATTAGATGTTTTCTCACTTCAACTGGAGCTTTGGGTGTGGTTAGAAACAGAAACAGGAAGAAGAGTTAAATTCACAAGGATAATTCATCTCCTCTAGGTGGTTTTTGTCCATTGCTGAGCTCTTATCTTCTCTCTCCACCAACACCTACTTACTTGGATCTTGACTTATTTTGGCAGTTCTCTGTACATGTGATGTGGTTGCCATGGAAATGTTATCCAGCATGCGGCATGCTGTTTCATCTCCTCTCCATCTCTTCATTTCTCTCCAGTGTGTGCTTGTTCTCTCACATTCCAATCTCTCATATACCCACCCCAACCGTCTTTGTAATTGAAGACATCAAACACTACATTTCTTCAAGCTATTTTGCTACCTTTCCCCCAATTATATTGAATGTGTTTTTAACTTCATACAATCAAAGCAACCTGGCAGTGACTGGAAAAGAAGAGAGAAATTGACTCAAGTGCCAAGTTCCTCTAGGTTATGCTAGGATGCCCAAGAATTTGAGGGAATCCAGGCAAGTGTTAATCAAATTAACTTCCTTCTGCTTTCACAGGGATTAAATCTTTACTGAGGATCAGAGAGACTTATTAGCAATACCTTTACAATTTCCACCTGGATTGCTTCTTCGTGTCCTCGCATTATCTGCAAAGGAGAACATTTGAACTATTCTCAACCCACAATTTTCCATCCATGAAATATTCACTTTATGTATTATTTGCATTGACCCAGAGGCAGCTCTGTAGATATTGACACCCTGAATTATCAAGAGTTGGGCCAAATATACAAAAGATCTTAGTGTAAATATCTACTAGTCACCCTCACTTTGCTAGGGGCGGGGAATGGGAATGGCTGGGGGAGGAATAAAGTCGTTATGTGCACCGAAACATGTGAAGATGGAGAAAAAGTTAGTCCCCTTCTCCACTAAAAATATTTTTAGGTTTTTCAAAAATTGAAAAATACTAGAAAACAAACAAATAAATTTCTCTCTTGTAGGTTATTTTGTTTCTTGTTATAAGACCTTCTCGCCTCAATGTTATAAGTAAAATGAATTTTATCTCGTAAAGAAGAAAAAAGAAAATCATTGCCAGCAACCCCAATGTCAAGAAGTTCTATTTATTTTTCTTTCTTAGGAAATAAAATATTTTAGAAACAAACAAGCTTTCTTTAAGTGGAGAGGATAGAGATTTAGGTACGTCACATGATTCCCAAAAGCAGATCTAAGGTTTTATGGACATATAATGGGAAAACACTAAAAAGAGGACTTTCTTTTTTAAAGAAGTATTTATTTATTTAATTTTTACTTATTATTATTGTTACCTTTTTTATTTGCTATAGGGCACATGTGCTCACCAGAGAGAGAGACACAAAAAAGAGAGAGAGAGAGACAAAGAGAGAGAGAGACTGAGGGGAAAAGTGAAAAATCAAGTTGCCAGTTCCAGGACTTGAACCACTGTCAGCCATGTGAGAGTCCAACACCCCAACAACCATGCCACCTGCTGGCCCAAAAGGGGAACTTTAAAAAAGGCCTTGCAAGAATGAATTCAGCCTCACACTTTTGTCTCATTGTTTTTAGAAAAAAAAAAAGATTTTCTCTGTGTGTATCTGTGTGTAAACATATTCTCTCTCTGTGTGTACACATATATATATATATATATATATATATATATACACACATATATATTCTTTAGAATGTATTCTTTTTAAAAATTAATAATTGGAGGAGTGACTTTCTCCATAGAAAAATTAATACTCAGTGCCTTGTGTGTGTGTGTGTGTGTGTGTGCGCACATGCATGTGTGTGTGTGTTTGAGAGAGAGAGAGAGGAATGGAGAAAGAGAGAGATCAAAAAGAATATATGTGTCTATGTGTATCTGTGTATGATATATTCAGTCGTCACAAAAGTCATGATGTATTTTTCTATGATTTTCTATGCAACAATGTGTCATGACTTTTACAAAGACCCAATAGATGGATAATATATGTGTGTGTATGGTGTATGTATGGCATGGAAAAGGCATGGGTGAGATGGGAAGTGAGAAAGCTATAGAGGAGGATTTTAAGACAGGACTAGTCTTTCAAAAGTTCAAAACAAATCAATAGCTATCTATTGACCACTTACCACAAGCAAGGCACTAATTTGGATTCTGCAAGGGATAATATAAGGATGAAGTTTGATTCTTCCCTTTAAACAGCACATTGTCTACCATGGGAGATAAGATGGAGACACATTAAAAAGTCAAATAACAAGGAAGAACAAACCAGGTCAGGTGAATAATAAATGAAATGATGAAACGTGGACTGGAGGCTGGAGAGGACAGAAGGAAAGAAGAGAGAAAGGTCTTGGATGATCAGAAAAGTGTGGAGAGAGGATAAAATTTGATGTGAATCCTTAAGAATGAACAAGATTTGGAGCATACTAAATTGAGAGAAAATGGAAGAGAGACAGAAAAATGTAAGTCATGTTCACAGAATGGTAAAGAAGTCCTTGGTTTCAGCAAGGTTTATATAGACAGGATGAGAGAACTTCTAACAGGGTGATGGGGCCAGCATGGAGAGGGCCTCGACAGAGAGTAGATTTCATTATAGGTAGTGTGCAGCCATCAGGAGATTTTTGGCAATTAGTGACATAACACTAAGATGTCTTATGAGGGTGAAGACATGACATAAGGCAGAGGGCCTAACAAGGGGCTGTTGCAGGCATCTGGGTGTGAGGTGACAAAGGCGTGATGTAAGATGAAAGTTGTGGGAGTAGGAAGAAAAGGACACATGCAAAAAGTATTTTGTAAAGAAAGAAAAGTTGAGGGGGGGTAATTGATTTGGGATGGGAAATTAAGAGAAAGATGTCAGAGACACCTGGGAGGTTTCAAGATGAAAGGAACAAGCCTAGTTAATTTCTATGGCTTGAATTTGTCCTGCAGAAATTTGTGAGTTAGGACTTAATTGTATTCTCAGTATTGTAAGGATACTAAGTGAAAACTTCATTCCTATATGGTATCCCAGGGTATGGCCTCGTGGGCTGTGATGGGTTCATGGTAATCACATCATGGAAATGACAGTCTTATGAAGAGATTAATGATGCCTCATGAGACCCAATGAATTTCAGCTCTTGTGAGAATGGGTTAGTTCTTGCAATAGCTGGTTGTTACAAAGAGAGATCAATCAAGACCTCTCTCTCTCTGCATATGCCTCGCACGTGCTCTGTGCTTCTGTGAGCCATGCTGTAGGTCTAGGACTTTGGACTTTTCAGGCACAGAATCATGAATTTGTAAATAAATTTCTGTCCTTTTTATAAAATCACCCAGTATTTCTGGTATAACAGAATGCAAAATGGACTAAGACCATTTACTGAGTGCCCACTAAGTGTCAGGCACCTTTCCAAGTACGTAATAAGTATTAACTCAGTGAAAGGGAGAAATTAGAAAGTCAGCTATTTTTAAGGGGAAAATAAAAAAAAAAAATTTTCAGGCACTTTAAGAGTTCATACTAGGAAGAAATACAAATGGAAACAGTCAGCAAAGTGTGGTAATCTGGGATAAGAAAAGGCCAGGAAGGGAGATGCGACACGGGACACAGGTACTTAAACGTGTTGGTGCCATGAGCATGGCTGACACCAGCATGAAGTGAGAAATGAACAGAGTGCCTGTACTCAATGTCCTTAAAAAATAAAAGATAAAAGCAACCAGCCAGGAAGATGAAGAAAGAGCAACTGTAGACAGAAGGGGAGAATCAAGAGAATATGGCATTATGGGACCTAGAAGGAAAGCATTTTCAAAGTACAGGCATATTCTGCAGCCATGCTGTAGGTCTAGGACTTTGGACTTTTCAGGCACAGAATCATGAATTTGTAAATAAATTTCTGTCCTTTTTATAAAATCACCCAGTATTTCTGGTATAACAGAATGCAAAATGGACTAAGACCATTTACTGAGTGCCCACTAAGTGTCAGGCACCTTTCCAAGTACGTAATAAGTATTAACTCAGTGAAAGGGAGAAATTAGAAAGTCAGCTATTTTTAAGGGGAAAATAAAAAAAAAAAATTTTCAGGCACTTTAAGAGTTCATACTAGGAAGAAATACAAATGGAAACAGTCAGCAAAGTGTGGTAATCTGGGATAAGAAAAGGCCAGGAAGGGAGATGCGACACGGGACACAGGTACTTAAACGTGTTGGTGCCATGAGCATGGCTGACACCAGCATGAAGTGAGAAATGAACAGAGTGCCTGTACTCAATGTCCTTAAAAAATAAAAGATAAAAGCAACCAGCCAGGAAGATGAAGAAAGAGCAACTGTAGACAGAAGGGGAGAATCAAGAGAATATGGCATTATGGGACCTAGAAGGAAAGCATTTTCAAAGTACAGGCATATTCTGCAGTGAAAATCCGTGAAGAGATCCGGGACAAGTACTAAGAATAATCTATGTATTTGATTGGCTAGATCATAAGTGTGGTTCTGCTTCCCTTATTGAGGGTAATTGAGAGTTGATTATAGCTCCAAAGCAGTACTTTATCATTGCATTTTTAAAAGTGCAGAAAGAACTTGGATATTCTGTGTCAAGCCAGGATAAACTTTTTCCAATCTTAACTGAGCCAGATAAATATTCTAGCTCTTGTTGTCTGCCTGTAACAAGAACTCTAAGAATACAGTCCTGGACTTTCATAACTGACTTCCTCCCAGTGCGTGATCTGAGAATTAATTCCTTTATAAGTCTGGTCAGACTTACTGCTTGTTGGTTTCTTTCTTGTTTTCTTATAAGGCAATTAATTCTATTTCTTCACTTTTTTGAGTTTGTGTTTGTGAAATTTGACAGATTGATGGCCTCTAGAGGTCAGAGTGCTCTTTTTATTTTATTAACGTATTTTCCGGCCAGCAATGTGCTTTCAGTCTTTCTTAGGGCTGTAGAGAGCCTCTGTCTAGCCCTCTTTCTTGTAGACCTCGCAGCCAGTGGACTGCTTGTTGGTAGTATAAATAATGACTAAGAGCCTATGCACTGGAGCCTTGTGAGTCTATGTTTTGATTATAGTTCTACCACACTAGAAGTTTGTGGTGGGTTTCCTTCTCCTCTCACCATTGCTTTTCTTGACATTATTTTAAGTGGAGGGAGTGGGAAGAACATGCTTTGGAATCACTCAAAAGTGAATGAGTTTAACACTCAGTGCCATCAACCTTGGGTTTTTATTGTACTATTTCCTATTATTTTATAGCATTGCTGTGAGGATTTAAAATAATATAAATATCTAGAATAGAGCCTAGTAAATGCTCAGTAAATGGTCACAGCACTGGATTTTTTTTAAAAAAAATTGAGTAGCCAGAGTACAAATATGACTTCCAAGCCCCTGTACTTATAAGTTAGAAGCTAGGAGATACATTTGCCTTGGGCAGACAAAACTCAGAAACTGTGTTGAAAGGGGGAAAACAAAGTCAATCAGCATATTTAGTACACAATGGTGAACTACAGTTGACATTTTAACTGGTTTGATTGGTTCTAGGAATGTAGATTGTAAGAACAGTCAGTTTATCTGTGTTCATTCTAAAGCATAGTGGTCTTATTGCCAAAAAAGAGAGGAATCTGGCCTTGACTTTGTCATGGTGTTTGACCGATCAAATGACTCAGAAGAACCCAATCAGAAATATTGAACTGAAGATTAGGAATGAAGTGGGACACATGGTGAAGATATGGGAAGACTTGGTATACAGGTGATTGTTGATGCTCTGGTTGTGAATAAGTCTCAGAGAAGGAGAGCATGGTCCCAAAGTTGAGTTACAGGGTGACCTCAAATTAGGGAGTATCCAGTGAAAATGGACCCAAAAGGAGAAAGGTCTGACATGGGATGCCTAAAGAGAACTAAAATGTTATCCTATTTTAATTAAAAAATAAGCTAAGGGGGCTGGGTGGTTCAGTGCACTGGACTCCCTAAACCACCATGGTCGACCATGGTTCGAGTCCCAGACCTGGCAGCTTGCTTTCTCTCTTTCTCATTCTGTCCCTCTCTAGTCAAATTGAAATAAATAAATAAATAAATAAATAAATAAATAAAATAATTCTATAAAAAATAAAAATAATAGGAATAAACCAAGGAAAGGGGAGTTGCTAAAATTTTGGTAGTGTCAGCTATTAGTATTTAATGACTGTCAGCTGTTAGAGGATGTATAATGACAAGGAGAATGATAATGAGGCAAAGTCGGCTGGTTTTATTTCTGTTGACCTTGCTTTAATTATTGACGTCTTTGTTAAAGAAATGTTTCAGTAGAATGATAGAGGCACAAACTAAGATTGTAAAGGTAAAGGAGTGAAGTATGGTGAGAAAATAGAGTCATCAGGTGTCTGTTACTTTTTATTTAAGTTTGCAATAAGAAAAAGTACAAAATAAAATTACTTTTTTTTTTTCTTGAAGAGGATTTTTTGCTATAGGGCACGTGCCCTCACCAGAAAGCCAGAGAGAGACAGAGTCAGAAAGCGAGAAATCACCCCCTAGGGGGATGGCCATGCCGCAATCCCTTCTCCTCCATTCTCCTCTCGGGATCTTGGGCACGCATGCACACGTGCCTGGTGTGAGTTCAAGCCACTGGGTCCAGGACTCGAACCTCAGTCAACTACATGGGAGTCCAGCGGTGTAGCCATTACACTAACTGCTCGTCCCTAGAATTACTTTTCAGAGAGGTTGGAAAAACTCTTTGTGACCTGCTTTTCCTGGTCAACAAAGAGTTAATGGTACAAATGCACAGTAATTTCAGAAGCATTAAAGAGCATGTTTCCATGGAAACATCAACCTACAGAGGGAGAGAAAGAGCTAGGATCCCCTGACAAAGAAGGAACAGCAGAGTTCTAGCCCCCACACAGTACAGCAGGGAGAGATGATTACATGTTTCTTTCAGCTTCCGTGTGAGGATACAGTTGGGGTTCATGGTGCTGTCCTCTTGAGGATGAGCAGAGAGGGAAATGGGTTTGGTTTAAATACACTCTTACCCTCACCTTCTTGAAACTGACTCAAAGGACAAACTCATTTTAGAATACTGGGAAAGAATCAGTGAATGTCTTTATCTAACCAAACAACCAAATAAATAAATAAATAAACCTTTATCTTCCTCTGACCTCTCCATTCCAAACTGGTCTAGAAACAGCACCACAATATATGGTAATTTAGAGCAACACTTACAGAAATTCTAGGAACATAAGGCATGGGTTTAGCTAATAAACTTTTGCCAGTACTTTCATATTATGGTTTAGTCCATTTTTTTTTCTGTCACTATAACTAAATACCACAAATGAAGTAATTTATAAAGAATGAAAGTTTATTTAGATCACAATTTTGGAGGTCTAACATCAGAGTGCCTCATCTGGTAAGGGCCTTCTTGCTGGCGGGGACTGCAAAATCCCAAGGTGCTTCAGGGAATCACATGGTGAGACACAAAGAACATGAGGGTCTTGGTCTGACTCCCTCTTCTTATTAAGTCATCAGTATTCTCTCCTTGATGACCTCATTTAATCCTAATCACCTTCCAAAGGCCCTGCCTTTTAACAACATGGTAAGATTAAGTTTCCACCCTCTTAATACCATCACAATGCCACCAGATTTCAACACATGAATGCCATAGCAGTTTTTATATTGTATTGTCATTGATTATATACACATTTGACCTTACTGGTTTCAGATCCATGTTATCCTTTTTATTGCTGACTAGTGTAAATTTCTTGTGCCTGTAAAAGTCCACCTTACTTTTAGGGATTGGTCTCTCACTGAACTGTAACCTAGAAGGCCATTCTCAAGACTGTGCTCCAGGAGCAATACTAACATGCTCCTTGTTACTAACTCACTTTCCTGACAGTTCATATTATCATATATTTATTCTCATATTATACTCCACTTTCCATGTCTGTTGTTCTGGTTGTTTTTTGGACCTTATATTCAAGAAATCATTTTATTTCTTAAATGAAAGGGCTCTATCCATGTGGCAGATATGGTTCATGCCTAGGTTATCCGAGGTCTGAGTTGTGTTCTTGAATGAGTTAACAATCTCTACCACTCTCTTTGTCTTGAATCTGTAGCACGATCTAATTATGGAGTGCCTGTGTCCTTTAAAGACACAATTTTTACCCAGCCCTTTTGCGTTCTCTCTCTATTGGAAACCTTCTCCTGCCCCTGGAATATCCTCCCTCTATCTTCTCCTCCCCATTCAACATAAATGCTTCTAGAGATTTCCTCATGATAAACTCCGCCAACCATTACTGGAAGGCTAAATAAAAATTCTCTTTTTCATGAGTGACAATCCTCAAAACCTCCACTCCTGACCCCTATATTTGAAGTCATTATTAATTTGTCATGTATTTCTTCATCTCTTTTTCTCCCCTTAAGTAGAACTCTTGAAGGGCATTGTTAAGCATATGGTAGCTATAGAGAGGGGTAGAAACTGTGCATATGGAGGTATTTCTAATGCACTGATTTTGTTGGCCACCCAACATGTGAGAAAATAGAGGCTTGAGAAGAATGAAGAACAAACTAAGGAACTGGAGAAAAGACAAAGAGCGCTAAAAGCCTCTTTAACTTTCCCCTTGATATCACGCCCAAGTCATTTTGACCAAGGGTTTTATGGACATGTGTCTTCAGAGTTTCTTTCAACATGCCTGAAAATTCTTGAGAAGGAAAAGGCTTCCTGTTCAAGTTGAATGTCAGAGAAATCTTTGCCAGTCATTGTTTGGCTACTTTTAGCACAATTCCTGAGTAGTATTGCTAGTCTGTGAGCTGAGAGGGATGTAGAAAGGCAAGCTTTCATTCTAAATATATTAATAGGTATAATGAAGAAATAGCAATATACTCAGGGATCAGCTAGTCTTTGACCTGTGTTGGCATTTTTTGGGGGGGAGTCCTGGTGCTTAGTTTTTATAACCTACAATGGGCGATAGTCCAACATATTGAGTGCCTAATCTGTAGAAGAAGAAAGGAATTTCATTCAGTATTTTGAAAAAGAAAGTGATTTGGGCTGGCCCTGTAGAGCAGCAGTTAAGCTCTATACTCTCCATAGCCCACTGTGGTTTGAATCCTAGACCCTGTAACTTGAAAAACGTGCTGAGTGCAAGTGTGTAGGTACCCCAAATCCAATTCTGACAGCATTCTCTCTCTCTCTCTTTTGCAGGCACACATGCCCTCTGACAATTAAAAAAAGAAATAAACACATAAATAAATAATTCTTTTTTAAAAATTATTTAATTTAATTTATTCATTCATTTATTTTTAATTTGACAGAGAGAAACACACACACAGAGAGAGATAAGTAAGAAAGCAAACCACCAGGTCTGGAACTCAAACAGTGGACAGCCATGTGGGAGTGTCCAATGCCTTAATCACCATGCCACCTGCTGGTCCCTAAATAATTCTTTTTTAAAAAGAAAATTATTTTGACTTATATACAGCATGGAAATATGAATTAAAGGGGAAACTAGCAAAAAAACAGTGTTATCTAGAAGTTCCTCCAGGAAGAAGGAACATTTCTAGTTGCCTTTAGTTAGTACTGGTTTCCTGTAGCATCTTAGTAGTTCTCACCATAGCAGAGGTGACCAAGGGTTGTGAGCGTGACAAGAGAAATTATTTTTCTATTGCCATATTCTGTGCCTGAACTAAATGAGAAACAGCTTTGGTGTTCTACACGTTTGATTAATTGACATCAAAAGGCAGCATCATTAGTTCCCTAAGGAAATGTTGTACCATCACACACAGAAGTGTGTTTTCTCTGAAGAGACTTTAAGGAGAAATGCAAAGCTGGCCTCATAGCCTAGTGGTGAAGGGAACTAAATCCCACATGACTGATTACAGTTTGAGTCCCCTGAACTTTACCCTCAGTAGCTTGAAAAACATGCCAGGCAGGTGCATGCCCCAAATCCCAACAGGATGGAGAAATGGATGAGAGGAATTATGGCATAACCACACCCCACTGAGAAGAGTGCTTTCTCCCCTACCCCTCTGTTTCTCTGTCTCTCTCTGATGAGCACGCATGCCCTCTGACAAAGAGAGCGAGAGAGAACGAATATTACATAGTGTTCAAATGTAGGACTTGGGGAGGTCATAATGGGGGTCATTTTAAAGAGTCATTTATTCTAGACTAAAATTATGGAGAGATGAGCTCATCTTTTGCCTTCCTCAGAAAGTGAACATTACATTGAAGTAGTATGATCTAGTTATTTCCCACACAAATCCAAACACACACACAACTCTCACTGGGATAACTCATCATAGCAGGGCAAAAACAGTAGACATTCCCAAATCTTAGTAGTTGGGGATGGCCTATGACAAGGCTGGTAGTATTATAGAAAATCAGAGGTCCAGGAATTGGGAGACCCATAATCAGGACTTAATGGGCTAAAGCATGCCAGTATGTCCCCAGGCTTCAGTGTGTTCAGCTCTAAATATGAATATGTTAACATTCTCTGACATGCAGGCCATGCAAAAGAAAAGCAAGACAGTAATAGCACCTAACACATCACGCTCACTCTGATGGGGACAGTTCTAAGTCTTTCATGTATTTGGAAACATTTAGTTCTCACGATAATTCTGTAAGATAGCAGCTAATATTATTATTTACATATCTTCTGGTGCAGAAACTGAAGCAGAGAGAGATTATATAACTTGCAAGATCACACAACTTCAAGACTGGTAGATCCAGGATTTGAACAAAGGGAATGTGACTACAGTATCCTTGCTCTTAAACACCTTGCTACCCTGCCTGTTGAATTAGGGGTGTGCGTGCATGTGTGTGTGTGTGTGTGTGTGTGTGTGTAAGGGGTCTGTGTTTTATATGAGGGGACTTAAATACATTTGTGGAAAAATGGAATTAAAGTACAAGTTTATTTTGGTGCAAACAATTTTGAAATCCATGCATGGTTTTTCATGCTATGCATTTTTTATGATCTTTTTGAAGACTCTTTAAAAACAGTATTGTATTCTTTTCCTCTTCACTTAACTTAATTGGTTTCTCCCTCTTATTTTCTTCCTACTCATTTCTCATCACTCAACATTCTGGGGGAATGTCCAGGCCCTTTTTGTGTGGAGAATATCTTATTAATGAGAACAAGCTCATGGGTGTGATTCCAGTTGGGCTCTTAAGTAAGTACAGAGGAAACTGTCCTCTAGCCATGGCCCGCCACATTGACCCCATTGGTTGAAAGGGTACAGATGGGTAGAGGACAGGTTATCACAGCCGGTGTCAGAGCCACTCAGAATTCTCACTGGGGCTGGCTCCATGGCACAGCAGCAATGTGCAAATCAAGAGAAGCTGGATCCCACATGGCCACCATGGTTCAAATCCCCATTCTAGTTGGCTGAAACACATCAGGCACATGTGCAAGTGCTCAGGATCTGATGGACTAGAGGACCAGAGGAAGGGGATCTCAGTGTGACCAGATGCTGTGGAGGGTACTAATCTCTCTCTCTCACACACACAAACACAAACAAACACACATGCATGCATACATGCTCTATCATGAATTTTAAAAACCCCAAAATAGAAAAAGACCTCATTGATTAGAGGCACTTCACTCTTTGTATTTCCTGTTTTTGCTGATTTAATGGTTGGTTAGAACTAACATCTTTCTGAAGAAAGGTTAATTTTCTTTACTTTCTCATAAACAAGCATCTTGTTGTGTGACTCCCAACAATCTTCTTCCATTTCAAATTAAACTAATTCATGGAGTTCATTTGTGAAAAGGAATCTAGATAATTTCTTTCAAAAACATCTTTTTTCTTTTTGTTAGATTTTTGCTATAGAGTGTGTTTGCTCACCAGAGAGACAGAGAGACAGAAAGTGAGAAATCAATCCCCAGGAGTGATGGCGGGGATGGGGAGAGGATAGCCATGTCTAATCACATCTCTTCCATTCTCCTTTTAGGATCTTGGGCATGTAGGCACAGTGCCTGGTGTGAGTTTTAAGCCACCAGGTCAGGGACTTGAACTGTGGTTGACTACGTGGGAGTCCAGGGATATAATCATTATGCCATCTGCTGGTCTCCCCCTACCCCAAAATATTTCTTTTAAATTTTATGCATTTCTTTCATCTATAGAGAGAGTGAGAGAAAAAGAGACTGAGAAACAAGTACCCCAATAGGGTTTTCATGCTGCAATCCAACCCCAGCCTTAGCCAGCCACAGATCACGGGCAAATGTGCACACGTGTTCAGGGAGGTCTCTGGATACAGATTCAGAACCTTCCCATGTGGCTCAGCCTCACAGAGAATTATGTTATTGTACACTACTGATCAGCCCTGAGAAATTCTTATCATTAGGCCAAGGGACACAAAGACTCTCTTATAAGAGATGGTACATTTACACGTACCCCTCAAACAAATGCAGTTCTAAGGGACTGAAACACATTCTTCACCACCAGTAGGAAAGAGGAAGTACATTAAATTTGTATCAGTCAGGCTTCAAGACACTTTAATATCTCATTAACTTAACACCACTAATTTAGAATTTAAGTAGCTATGGACTAGCCCAAACTTGAACCTTTAATGATTTGTGAAGAATGGTTTGCAAAATAAATTAATGATATAAACACCATTTCAGAGAAAATGTTTAATCCACTGGAAAACAAACTATTTTTAACCTCTCTCAAGTAATTTTAAATTAATATTGTACTCTGCTGTTTAAATTAATTTTTCTTTAGGTTTGCTACAAGGTATCATTTTGCCTACATAAGAGAAAAAGACAGCTTAAGAAACTGGTATTTCTAATTATTTTGTTCAACAGCTTGGTTTTTTATAGATGACATTTTATCTCAAAGGAATCTTAAAACTTCAATTTCCCCATTTTTTTTAAAAAAATTTTTTATTTAAGAAGACTGGTTCCATGGCCTGGTAGTTAAAGTAATAGGACCCCACATGGTATACGGTGCTGTTCAAGTCCTGAACCTGGAGGCTTGAGGAACTTGCTATGTGTTCATGCCAAAAATCCTGAAAGAGGGGAACCAGCAGTTAGCGTAATGGCTATGTCGCTGGACTCCCACGTGGTCGACCGCTGTTCACGTCCCGACCCGGTGGCTTAAAACTCACGCGGACGCGTGTGCATGCGTGCCCAGGATCCTGAGGGGAGAATGGAGGAGAATGGATTGCAGCGTGACCATCCCCCCTGGGGGGTGATTTCTCACTTTCTGTCTCTCTGTCTCTCTCTGTTTGTCTGGCGAGTGCCTGCGCCCTATAGCGAAAAAACCTCTCAAAAAAAAAAAAAAAAAAAATCCCGAAAGAGAGGAGAGATGGAGGAGAAGGGATTGCAGCATGACCATACTCCGTCAGGGATGTTTTCTCCTCTTTCTCTATTTCTGTCTGTCTGTCTCTCTCTGGCAAACACATCAGGAACCCCTAGCAAACAGAGAGAGAGAGAAAGAGAGAGAGAGAGAGAGAGAGACGTATCGGGAGATCATTGTTGACAAGATTAAAATAATCCATTTGCCTCGAAAAGATTGTCATACAGTTTAGGAAGTGGTAGAGCTGGGGTTTGCACAGAGGTCACCTGACTGCAGTGTCCTTGCTTCTAATTGCCTCATTTTATACATTGCCTATGGTCGTATGTGTATAATATATATTCCATTCTTTTACTTGTGCTGAATTCTTTTTTCTGTTTCTCCTTATCTTCTTTCTAACAGCATTTTCAGATACTGTCTAGACTTTTTCATTTGTTTGTGTGTGTCTTACTAATGAGAAAAAAGTTCCTGGGTTTGACCCTAGAAGAATCTACTGGTTGAGGCCAGAAGATGTTTTGGATGTCATGTTGACCACTTTACACTGGATTGTTCATTTTTAATTCCTTTTGATAATTATGAATTTGCAAGTTGGAAAAAAGTCAGAAAGTTTTATTTATTCTATTCGAACCATAGTATTGAGTATCTAATTTTTAAATATCTTTGCATCTTTCCTCTAGCCTAGTTTCTAATAAGGTAGTTTTTAAAAGTTTCCAAGTCCACTATTTATAATCCTGTAGGAAATTCTTCCTATACTTCTAGAGAAAATGTGTATAAGAAATAGTAATTTCTCAAGGAAGACTCCTGCCTTTTGAAACACTTTTTTTTTTTTTTTGAGAGGTCTTTTTTTTTAACTATAGGGCGCGTGCGCTCACCAGACAGACAGAGAGACAGAAAGCGAGAAATCACCCCCCAGGGGGAATGGTCATGCCGCAATCCCTTCTCCTCCATTCTCCTCTCGGGATCTTGGGCACACACGCACACGCACCCAGTGTGAGTTTTAAGCCACCGGGTCCGGGACGCGAACCGCAGTCGACTACGTGGGAGTCCAGCGACATAGCCATTATGCTAACTGCTGGTTCCCTTGAAACACTTTTTGAAATATGTGTGGCTTTGCCGTTTAGATGCTTCAATTTGATAACATAATATCCACTGTATTAATCAGATGAGTTGTGAGATTATGCCTGTCTTTGTCTGTCTCATAACCTTTTTACAGCCTGTATGTGTCCTATAACATCATCTTGTATATCCTTTTTTTAAAAAAAGACTGTTTTATTCAACTTTATTTATTCATCTATTTTACTTTGACCAGAGAGAGAGAAAGAGAAAGCCGCCGCCAGATCCAGAACTCAAACTGCGGTTGGCCATGTAGGAGTCCAGTGCCCTTAACCACCACACCACCTGCTGCCCCCATGTTGTATATCTTAGATATACATAAGAAAAATACATTAAAGTGGGGAACATATCAAAGAAGTCTCCCTGTAGCTTTCTAAATCAGGCAAGTAAGATGATATGAACCAGTCTAGAGGGGTCTTCAAAGAATTTATGGCAAATAAGTTTTGTAAAAAAGCTATGCATTAATTTAACAATAAGTTTATTTATTTCTTCCATGAACCAGGCACACACACACACACACACACACACACACACACACACACAAAATTTGATGCTGCAATCTACCTCTTGCCCCCTTCGGCCAGCCCTGAATCATGAGCAAGAATATACTCAGCTCTAGACTTGAACTGGGAACCTTTCTTTGCCTGTGGGATTACCTTGCAGAGCATCCTATTTTTACCACTGTGCCACCACCTGGCCCAATGATTTCAAAAAATTTTTGTACCAAAGTAAACTTGTACTTGAATTCCATTTTTCCATGATCTCTCTCAAGTCCTCTCGTATTTTATAGATGAGGCTTTGGAAGGTGACATACCAATGGCACCAAACTGTAGAGTTAGTGATTTTCAGAACCAGACAATTATAAACAAAGAATTGAGAGTTTTAATTTCTGGCTAAGAATTATATTACTTTGTTATTTTACTTTTAATAGCTGAAGAATAGAAGTGAGGGCTATGAAAAAAATAATGCCTCCTTTTTTAGGCATGAAGGTAAGTGGAAAACACACTGGACTGAGGTGAGGACATCTGGATCCTGTCCCCAGCTCTGTCATCTCATCTTGGTAAAGCCACAAAAACCCTTCTGGACTTCATTTACTTCCTCTGAAAATGAAACAATTGGATGAGAAGAGATGTGATATCTCTCTCATTACCACATTAACAGACATTAACTTTTAAAAATCTAGTGGTTTGTTAAAATATGGAGGGGAAAATAAGTAAAGGAGTGCTAGGGCTCTTGGTCTGCTGGGGAAATCCTGGCAGAGCTCCTCCAGTTGCCTCCCACATAGTGCATGCTGCAAAATCATTGCTTTGGATATCAATGTGGTGCAGTGGATGAGCTCTGAATGGCATGGCCAAAGTCAAAGAGGCACAGAGGCTTTTAAACCTCAGCTTGACCCCATTAAACTCACTGGAGTGTGACTTTGGCCGTATCAAGCAAATGAATTGGCTCTGAGCCCACAGGATTCTGAGGCTCTTTCTCAACAAGGAGACATGCAATGAGATATGTTTTCTTTTACTCAGTCAGCATTAGGGATCTGTATGGCCCAGGGTGTGTCCTGTGACATGAACATGGTAAAATGCTCTCCTTGAACTCTAGGAAACTGTCTTCACTTCAGTTGGTGTTGTAACAAAGATCCCACACTGAGAAACAGAAGACTCAAGCTCCAGTCTCTTAAAAGGCAGGTCACCTTGAGAAAGGTACTTAGGGTCTTGGATCTTCCTTCTCTCTAAAATGAGGGTCCTTGATGCATAATTTATATGTTTTCTTCTAGTTCTAGCAATCTGAGTTTCTCTGTAATGTAGAACTTTATGAGACAGGCCATTGGGTTTCTAAAAGTTTAAACTTCAACCTAACGACACCAAGCAATTTTATATGTATATACACACACACCATGTGCGGAATCCATGATCCATTCCTTAGATGTCTTCCATTGATAACTAAAGTGTGTTAAAATGTAGTTATCACATTGTCATTCACTGGGGCTCAAAATTAAGCAAATTTCTGGACTTAAGGTACTCAAATCCATCCTTTTTCTGAGTGGTTTCAATGATATATTCTTACACTCATATTTGTATTATATTTTATATAGTTTCATATCTATTTCATTTTATCATCACAACAACCTTATCTGATAAGCTGGAATTAAAATGGTGTCTCTACTGCTTTAAGAGGAAAACAGAAGTTCAGGTGCTAAGGTATCATGTCTAGAAGTGCTTACACCTTCAATTACCTTTTTTTTTTCACACTTTCATTATGTATAAATGGATGATTTGTCCTGCCATTCAGAGGGCATTCTTGCTCAAGGCCAATGTATATTTGCAAGCTCCTCACTAATAGTCAACTATTGTCACATCATAGGGAATTACTCAGAAAAACACAATGTGAATGTTTAATCTATATGCTGCTGAAGGAGAAGTGTGATTAAAGGATACTTTGGAGAAAAATATTTTGTATGTTGTCCTAAAATTTTGTTAATATTTTTGATAAGTGTAAAATGTGAGAAGCGCTTAGGTAGATAAAATAAACTTGCATAATGGGAAGTGGATTGATACTCCAGGAAGAACAGTTTCTACGGAAAAGCAGAAGGATCTGTAGCAGGTATAACAAAGACATTTAACTTCAGACCAGTTATATCACCGATGAGTATGACTTATTTTCTGGAAGTTCAAATTTCTCAACTTATTTAATGTTATCCTCATCAAAGACAACATCTTGAAAGACTGTATACATCTTTTCATGCTGCATATTAATTTAATCATTCTTAAAACTTCTCTTTTTAAAATGATCTTCTAAACATGGCAACTTTCTCTTAAATGTTCTTGAAAGTGTTTTAGATAAAGTCAGAATTATCCAGAGCTATGTCTGGTGAAAAGGTGGTTATTTGAGACCAGCAGATGGTGTAATGGTTATGTCACTGGACTCCCATGTAGGCAACAGTGGTTCGAGTTCTGGACTCTGTGGCTTCAAACTTACGCTGGATGTGTGTGTGTGTGTGTGTGTGTGTGTGTGTGTGTGTGTGTGTGTGTATGTGCCCAAAATCCTGAGAGGAGACTGGAGGAGAAGCGATTGCGACATAGCCATGGCCCCTGGGGGATGCTTTCTCCCTTTATTTCCCTCTCTGTCTCTCTGGTGAGTGCATGTGCCCTAATGCATAGCAAGAATCTCTCTTAGAAAAAAAAAAAAGACTAAATTATTTTATGTGCCTCATAAACTTTCTCTGAAGACTTCCAGAAATTATTTTAAGTAATGCAGTATTTTTGTAGTAAGAACATAATTTCCAAGCTAATGATGTTCGATGCCTAAATTCCAGTTTGTTAGTTTAAAATATTCTGTCTTGTGGTTTTGTAATTATATTCCCTAGAATGAATTCTACAGGGCTTTTGGTTGGAGTGTTGGACTTGTTGCAAACTGTAGGAGACCTGAATGTTATTTTCAAGCTAGTTATGGGATTAGGTGAGCCGCACTGAGCCAAGGGATGACGAGCAGGGCAAGGAATGGAGAGGAGGCTATATGGAACATTGCATGGATTAGGGGTGCTGCACTTTATGGATGGGAGGTGTCCAGAGAGAGCAGTCAATGTGGCAGAGGAGGGAACTTGAAGCCATGACATACGATAATTATATAAAGGAACTGGGGTGTTAAACCTGATGCTGTACAGAAGAATCAGGGTGGTGTGGTAGAAAGGACCTGGGACTGGGAACTTCACTTAAAATGTTACTTCTGCTCCCGATTGGCCATGTAACATTGAGCAAACAATTCAACCTCCCTTTGCTTGGTTCCTCAACCACTGGCTTAAAATTATGAACCTAAATGAGCTGAAGGTTTCTTTTTTAGGATTAAAGTTGATTTTATAAGGGATGCAGAATAGATATATTCAAATACTTTGAACAACTCATGTGAAAGAAGGAGTAGATTAGGAGTATAGAATATCTAAGGAAACATGCAAGTGTCAATGCATTATAGGAGAGCAGATTTCAGCTTTAAGAAAGAACTGCCTCCTAGTGAAGATGGGTACCTGAAGGAATCAAAAAAGGGTCTCTGTTTCATTGAATAAGGAGAGTTAAAAGAGGGACCTTTAAGCTGCCTCCTTTAACACCTTCACTGTAATTATAAGATACCTCTTTTGCTTTTTATCAGAGACCTATTTCACAAGTAGCATCAAGCCCAAGGCT
This sequence comes from Tupaia belangeri chinensis, assembly GCF_000334495.1. NCBI lineage: Eukaryota > Metazoa > Chordata > Mammalia > Scandentia > Tupaiidae > Tupaia > Tupaia belangeri. The sequence goes on from NW_006203583.1 coordinate 665,697, forward strand.
TTGGAGTAGCATGTCATGTGAACACAGTGCTAATCATTATTGATTCCTTGGGCCATTATGGTAAAGGGACATTAATTACCATCAGCACAGTTGCTCTAATACAGTTGTAATGAGCATGCCTTTGGGAATTCCAAGTGAAGGAACTGCACATCAGATTGTAACAGCCAGCTGGGGAATGGGATGGGGAGGTGGGGTGCAGGTGTCTGAGAAGAAGACAGTTTCATTGCCCTGACGCTAGTTACCTCCAGTGTTCCTACTAATTTATGCACACATACCCAGAGCACTCCATGTGATGCCTCTCCTTCCTTTTCCTGCCGCCCCCCTCCCCCCCGGTACTTTCTATTCACTACACAGTGAATAGAGTTCACTATTCAATACATCTGGTTTCCAGATGCATTCTGTGGGACCACATCTCTGTCTACTGGCCTCATTTCATGACTCTTTGAAATATGGGCTGGGCAAGACCTCAGCAAGAGTTAAAAAGTGTGTGCATATCTCTGAGACTGGGAGAGACACAAAGCATAACACATTTCTTAGCAGAAAGTTGTCTTTGTACACTCCCATTTTCTTTTCTTGTCTTTTCCACCTTTGCCCTTTAACCCACCTCCTTTTTTGATTAATAATTGTTAACACTTAATGAGGGTTTACTAGCACCAGACCCTGTGGTGGTAAATGCTTAACTTAAGTTGTCTTACTTTAGCCTTGCAGACCTAATGAAGTGGGTCCTTTTATTACTCCAGATTTTGCAGTTAAGTAAAAATAAAAAAAAATTAAAAAAAACCCTGCAGTTCAAAAGGCTAAGTAATTTGCTCAAAGTCATAGCAATAGACTGAATTCAAACCAAGTGCCCTTCTTTTAAACTATTCTTTTTTCATATGATTTCTATTACATGAAAACGTGGATGCCTCTATTGTATAATCAAACAAGAGTTTGAGGAGTACCAAGTTTTATAATGGTATCTGTGTATTTATCTACAACCCTGTCTCTCTTTTTCTCTATCTACCTATCTTTCTCTGTATATACTTTCTTCATACCTTATTATTATTTAAGATCTGTATTAACAGGTGCTTGCAGTTTGTTGACTTTTTTGAAAACATTTATTACAAATTAAAAAATGAAGTTCTTAAAAATCTCAGCTTGACGAGATATGAAACAATTTAAAAACCTTTAAAGGTATGCTGGGGAAAAAAACAGACTTTGTTTTTAAAAAAGCATGTTTGTCATTTCCAAAAAGAGACCTCTTTAGGTAAAAATAATAAAAAGTCCATGCTGCATAAATAATGCAGATAGTTCTAGTTATCTGGTCAATAGGCAAAAAGCAAGCACCTAAGGTCTTCGGCTCCAACCTTTTGTTCATTTCTTATTGCTGCCTTCTTCACACTTTTAATCTTCCTTTTATTTTATCTCTACAGGTATCTGATCAATGTCACTTTTGAAGGGAGAAATCTGTCCTTCAGTGAAGATGGCTACCAGATGCACCCCAAACTGGTGATAATCCTTCTGAACAAGGAGAGAAAGTGGGAGAGGGTAGGACATACCTTTGGCAATTATTGAGCAAAGTGTGTGTGTGTGTGGGGGGGGGTGAAGATATCAAATTTTGCAGCACTAAAGGAAAACATTCTCCTGTGTTTATCTCTAGACTTAGGGAGGGAGCAAGAGAGCAATAATACTTTGAGAAATCAAGGGAAGTCATTTCTTAAATTTATATCTTCATTTTTCACAACTTTGATTAATCAAGAGGTTTTTTTCTTTGCGTGTGTGTTTTACCACGGGCGATTGGTAATTACATTGCTGTCTGAATCATGACTTCATTTTTACTGGAAGAGTATGTATGTACAATCTGACATAAATTGGTTAAGAAACCGAATCAGTGGTACAATTCAGAAGTTGTCTTGTATGCAGTATCTGGGGAGGCCTGTTTAGATTCATTTATGATCAGACAGATTTAGACTTACTGTGATTGAAGGGTTACCATGCAGGGATCTGCTCAGAATTTCTCCCACTGCCAGCTGGTCATGATGAAATATTGAAATTCTATTAGAAATTAATTTCTGTGGGCTCCAGACTGCTCTAGGTTCAATTCCTAGCTCTACTACTCATTAACTTGTCTATTTAGCACCTTGGATAAATCTCTTCATTACTCTGTGCCTCAGTTTCCTCATCTGTAAAATCGGATTGATAATAACATGCACATCACAGGTAGAGGATGAAATACAATCTACTTAAAAAGGTGCCTGGCACATAGCAAGCACTCAACAAGGATTAGCTTTCATGATTATTCTAGTTTCCTAGTTAAATATAAATATTCTTGAGAGTAATGGCATTACTGCTTTTTTTGCAAGTATGTTTTCCAGGGCACTTGTCCCTTGAGGCACTTTGCTGAAAAATAAGTAAGGTTGGGAGATGCTACCAACCGTGTCTCACTTCAAGAGAGTCTCAAAACATATTACCATCTCAAACTTCAGAGGTGTCAGATAGCCGAGAAACACCTTTATTTTTTTTAATATGGCACCCCCCAAATTATTTTACACCAAGACCATTCATATTTATATTTTATCATGAATATGTTCATGATTTTCCTCTTCTGTGAAAACATTATCGGGAAACTGACTGAAGACAAGTTCCACAGGTACGATAGGTCAGCCAGCTGCAAACAGGCTTTGGAATTTCTGGTTCAACTAGAATTGTACGATTTGGACTAGAATGAAAGCCACTCTATATATTTCTGGACAGAGTAACAAGGAGAAGAGGCCGGAGATCAACTCCCTGAAATCCACCATCTTGTCCCAGAGAGGCCTGGACAGCTAGCTGTGCAAATGCTCAGCCATTACTCTAGCTAGTCCGGCTGGTAGAACCTGGGATCCAACTCTGCCAAATGAAGGGCCTCAAGATATCAGTAGTTCCTCTTGTCAGGACACAGTTATAAGGATTAAATTATGCCTAATGTTCATGATTAAAGTTACCATTTGTTAAGAGGTGGTTGTTCCCTGGGCTTCTGCTCTCCATCCCAATCAAGCTGCTTTTCAATGAGGCTGTACAGACCTCATCATTTCAGAAGTGTTCTGGGCCCCTCGTGTGTAACAGGCACTTCTGGGTATCTCCAGAAGAGGAGTTGTTAATAACTGAGACTTCAGACATGGATCAGAAGTGTCCAGCTGGGGTAGCTTTTATGGAGTACACTCATGATTACTGTTGCAAGCAGGAGGCCTCTCACAACTGTCCTTTCTTAAAGAGACACCACACGTAGCTGAGCCAGCTTCACTTCCTTAGGCCAGAATCTGAGGCCTGTGTCCCCCTCCCCCCCCAACACATACACTTCTTTACAGAGCTCGTTCCTCCTTCCTGGGGTTAGGATCTCTTCCCTCATCAATGCTACTTTTATTCTAGCTTTTGAATTTATCCCTTATTTTGTATATGCTCCAGGAAGTGAGTGACCATTGTTTAAATGGGCCTCCTCATCCCTCATGCCTGCTTTTATCCACTCATATCAGTCCTACGTGTGGCTGCCAGAATGAACTTCCTAAACGTAACTAATTCTGTTGTTTCTCTACCAAAAACTCACTTGAGGCTTCCATAGTTTATGGGTTGGGTCCAGATTTTATTCATTCTTCATTCAAGGCTCTGGTCTACCTTCCAATGCTTGTCTTCTCTTCCTCATCATTTTTTGTCTCCCCATCAAGCTACCCTGGACTCCTGTCTGTTCTGAGAATGTGCCCCTTTACGTCTTCCCCTCTGCCTACGTCATGATGCTTCCTTTGCCTGAAATAAACTGTCCAGTTAAACAAACCCTTCCCATATTCTGAAACTCAGTTGAAATGTTCTGCCTCCTTCCCTGATCGTTGGCTGAGACATAATCTCTCATCTCCTGTCTCTTAAAGTGTTGTCCATACTTCTCTCGTAGCACGCATCACTTTCTGTCCTGTGTTAGGCTTGCGTGTGTGCTTGCTTCCAAAGGGCAGGGCTGTGTCTCTATATCATCATATCCTCACAGCGGCCTGGAAGAGTGCATTGCATAGAGCAGTTAATATTTGTGAGATGAATGAGAGCCATTACATAACACAAGACTCCAATATCTATCATTAAGAATCCACATTTATGCTATTGCCCTTGATACAATAACAGGGGTTTTTTTGGGGGGGAGGGAAGTGGGGAGAATAAAATCTTTATGTAGATCAAATTTTTATAGATCATCCTTTAAATGTACTAAAGGAACTTGCTATTTAAAGAATTTCTGTGGTTAATCTTTCTGTAAAGCATTTTGGGAGGGGTTAGATCATAGCACAGAACATTTTCATATCGACTTGGTTAAGCCAGGGAATATTTCTGAAGAAAGCTGTCTGGTGTTCACAGAGTTCACAGAGCCATGCAGCTCCCAAATGTGGCAGCCCTTGTTAGGGCTCACCTGTGGACTGAGGGGAGTGGCAGGACTCAGGCACAGCCCTAGGGTGTTCCCAGGGTTTGGTGAAATTGCACTGTTAGAAGCCATACCTTTTCTTCCACTGCTGCTCTGGCCCTGAGTCAGTCATTTCCATGATCCCTCACTCCAGGAAGTCCTTTGTGGCCCAGGAAGGGTTTTGTGTTCATAGACTCCAGAGAGGCCAGTGCAAAGATAAAGATTCTACAGGAGTTCAACACTAGAAAGTTAATTAAGCAACAAATCTGGATTTGTGGAAGCAACATGGACTAAATAAGAGACAGACAGGGCTCTCAGCTGGGAAGGCCACTAACTACTCATAGGACATGCTCTTTTTACTTTCTGGATCTTTCTTTTCTCATTTCTAAAATCTGGCATGAGATCAAGAAGACTTCAGGGGTTCTTTCCAGCTCTAACTTCTGAGATTACAAATTCACATTGTAAGTAAATTGGAGCTTGGAATGGAAATCGGGGTGAGAGCTGGAGCATACCGAAAGGCAGCAGCTCCTAGGACACATTTGTCATTCTTGTCATGTAGGTAAACTGAATCTCCCCAGAATGGCCTTCCCTGCCGACCCATGCTAACGTAGTCACCCAGTCACTCAGTCACACAGTTTACTTTAATTCCCCTCAACATGCTTGTTTTCTGGTGCTCTGCTTGCTTGCTTATTTGTTTCTTGCCTGTCTCTTCACACCAGGATGAATGCACCATGGGAGCAGGGACCTTCTTTGCCTCTGTATTTGTAACCCTTAAGGAAAGTGCCTGGCTCAGAGTGCTCATTCAAAAGATAATTTGTCAAGAAGTGAAGATTTTGTGTGTGGAGAAGAATTAGAATACTCTCCAGCCATTTTGCTTCTACTTTGATACTCCTGCATTCAGACAATGTGACTTAGTGACGAGAGTGTGTGAGCAGGTGCCTTTTCCACCTTTAGGGTGAACACTCAGTGCCAGGGAAGGACTTGGGGGAAATCTTCAAGGAAGCTCAATACCCAGTGAGGGTGCACATGGTCAGGCTTTAACAAGGACCCGCAGGTTGAGGAAGATTCATGAAGTTGTTGGTGTGAACTCTGTCCCAGGGTTTCACACTATTTCTTCAGGTTCTTCAAAGAAGTCCCAAAAGGTTCCTTTGTAAGGGCTTGAAATCATCACAGCATAGTCCATGGTTTTGGAACTCAAAACCAAATTCATTTCCCCATGTTGCCATTTACCAGCTATGTCAGCCTGGACGAGTGACTGATAGTACCCGAGTCTATCTCCCTTTTGTAAAATAGGGTTTTACATAAGGTTGTTGTAAAGATGAGAGTTTATAGTCAAACACCAGACAACAGTGACTGAAACATTGCCAGTATTCCACAAACGCCAACGGGTAGTCACCAACTTCCTTGCGTAGTTTTCTGAAGGTAATATTCATACCAGGCACACAGTCAAATGATAAAAAGAAAGTCTTCTTCTTGACTGTGATCCTTAGTCTCCCTCTCCAGAGAAATCATTGTCCCCAGTTTCTGGAACCTTCCCCAGAGTTGTCGTTGTTGCCAGTTTCTTATCCATTACTCAGAAAATACTCCAAGCATCTAGAAATTTGATATATTTACTCAACCTTCTCTTTAAAAGACATATAAATAGTATTTGCCTTTGCGAACATTTACTAGGATCCTATCTAAGGAACCTCTAGGAGGCATAGGGGCTACAGTAGCAGAGATCTCTGGATCAGAGTTGTATCCACAGAAAGTCCAGAACATCTCTCTGGCATGTAGGGATCTGGAGAAGGACATTAAAAAGGGCCACACACACACATGTACATGCAGACATAGCATGGTGAGTTAAAAGGGTAGAGGATGGTGAAAAACTAATTAGTACCGAGTGGGATCATTTATAAGGCTCTGTAAGTGGGGGGACAGCTGCATAAACTTGCATTAAAAATAGTCTGGCACAGAGCAGCAATTCCAATAAGCTTTCAGGCTTCTGTCTCTATCAGAGCCTCTCATGATTTGCTTCATTGCTACTGCTCTCAGCTTCCATTTAATCGTTCCTAAAATGGGGATAATAAAAATGAAATGCAGTGGGGGTGTGTTCTGAGTAATGACTTCAAGAAATGATGATGGTGCATTTTCAAGCTGTAAGATGTAAACAGACCTTAAAGGGACTGTCTGGGTCAGAATTAAAGGGTGCCATGTAAGATCTGCATCTCTGCTTTGCTTTTCCCCAAGGAGATGAGAAGTATGCTTTATAAACCCACTCTTTCTTCTCTGCCTCCATTGGCCAGAAAATGTCCTTCCTTATGGAGTTAAAAAAACATTCTCAGGGCATCTGGGTCATTCCTTGGATTCTCCAAAGCCATTATCATCTATGGCTGATCATGCTGAGATGTCACAGCCATGGCTCCCAGCGAAGGAAGTGCTAGGAATAAAGGTGCCTGGTGCACCCTTTGGGCCCCAGAGCAGTGCTTCTGATTGAATGGATGGATCAGGGGGACACAGAAGGGAAATCTAACTCAGAAAAGGGAGACCCTCTCTAAAAAAACTGAAGCAGCAACAACATACTAAGACAGAATGTTCTACCAGTATCTGGAGCCTTGGATGGCTAAGGACAAAGATACTCCGTGTTTCTGGTAACCTCATATCCAGGAGACAACACTGTAAATCCAGGCTAAGGATTTGTGGTACTAGTACCCAAGAACTGTAGTGATTACACTCCATAATGATCAATTTACTGATAAAACAAGGCCAATCACTGCTTTGAAAACTTTCAAATGATTAATTAAAGCAGCCTCTTCATCCTTCACATGCACATATACTTACACATTAGCAAACAGACAGGCATCTTATGAACATAGGGTCCACATATTTGCATCAGTTTGTCATCATCTCTGTGCCTAGCACAGTGTGAGTCATTCCTGAGCAGGCCAGTGAATAGCTGCACTGCCAGAACACACCTGTATGAAGTGCATTCCAACTCCCACCCTCAAGGAGAGGTAAGGGAATGTCCATGCTCCCCCCATGCTCTCCATCGTGTCTCCACGGGGGTGAACAGAAGCTCCGCATGTCAGGGGTGTTTGTTCTGGTTCTCCTGATACCAACATGTGACAACATGCTATTTTTACCAACTTTGAAATGAGTACTCATATGCATCATTGGATTAAGGGATTAGAAAACAGGATCCATGGAGAAAGGCTATGGGAATTGGGGTTGTTCAGGAGAAGAAGAAAAAGGCAATGAGGGGATGACTTACTCTCTTTAAATGTTTGAAGAATTATTGTTCCAAGCATGGAGATCAGCTGTTCACATTCTCCTCTGAGACAGAACTGGAGTAAGTGGGTTTAAGATCAAGCAGAGAGGATTTATACTAGCCATAGGGAGAATTTCTTAATAGAGAGAGGTGTTGAGTCCTGGAACTGTTAACAACAGCCGGGATGACTTTGAAAGTCCTAAAGAGTAGATATGTGCTCTTCTCTCTGTAAAGTGTACAGTCCTGCCCAAGTGACAATGCATAAACTGCATGGCTGCAAGTGTGTTTCTTTCTCCCTTCCCTTCTTTCCCCACCCCCCCTTCCTTCATTCTTCTCTTCTTTCTTTTTCCCTACCTTCCTTCCCACACATAATTACTGTGCACCTTTCATGAACCCAGCACTGCTCCCACCAAATTATTATCATAGTGTTCCTAGTGGCCAAAACAAAACAAAACAAAAACCAAGTGTATTTTAAGAATAAAGATGCTTATTGTGACACTTAACTTTTCTATACCTAAGGTGATTTTAAAAATCTTACTATTGCATACAGTCATGTTTCATCTTGCTTGGCCACTAAAGACTCTGCTAATACATAACTCTGCTAATACATATTTTACCCATGACAATGATTCACAGGGCCATGGGATTACATATTTTGGGTGTTTTTCCATGTTGTGATTATCGCAAGCCCTCACATCCAAGTGTTCTCTGGTTCTTTCTTCTTGTTCTCCAAGAGTCCTAGCCCTCCCTATTTGCCTAAGACCTTTTCTGGGGTGCCAGAAAGAGACCACTGAGGGCCAACCCTTGTGGGGAGGAGGAGGAGGTGTGCCATGAATCCCCAAAGTGGTAACACTGCTGTTAGGCACAGCCCAAAATGCCAGGCTGCTACCCCCATATACACTGGTGAAATAATTTGAAGAGAAGTGCAGGCTATATTGGGGAAATAGACTTCAGAAATATTATTTTAAGAAAGCTAGTTGTCTTTAGGTGCTTGTCATCAGCCACTGAATGAAAAGGATAAAAGAACAGGGTAACCTTGGTTGACTTCACTTTTGAAACCTGTGCATGCTGATGGGGAGAAAAGGCAGAGCTGAACTCAAGAGTTTGAAGTGCTGGCTTAACCTTGGCTTAAGGAAGCATAGAGGAAGGGAAAAGAAAAGTGTCCCCAAAGGCAAAAGGTGAAATCTCACTCACCTTATTTAAATTGCATTGAGGTTTTTAAATATTATTGTACTAGAAGGCACATGTACTCACCAGAGAGAGACACACAGAGAGAGAGAGAGAGTGAGTGATAGAAGGGAAGGAGAAAAATACCCTCTGTGAAGAATGGTCATGTTGCAGGTCCCTCTCCCCTTCCTTTTGGGATTTTGGACACTCATGCACATGAGCTAGCTTGTTTCTCAAACCTCCAGGTCTGAGACTTGAATCACGTGGCTGGCCCTATAGGATCAGGCTACCTTTTCACCAGACCATAGAATTAGCCCTGCATTGATATTTTTATTTCCTGACAGTTATCTGTGGTTGGCTGATGAGTCTTCCAAACTATTTTTCTAATTTGTAGGTTCTCATGTTTTTTCAGTAGTGATATGTGTGGTATAGAAGTTAAAGACTCTTTTTTAAAAAGAATTATTTAACTTTATTTATTTATTTTAATTTGACCAGAGAGGGGCAGAGCAAGAGAGCGAGAGTGAGAGTGAGAGAGAGAAAGAGAGAGAGAGAGTAAAGGAAAGAGAGAAAACAAGCCACCAGGTCTGGGACTCAAACCATGGTCAGCCATGATGGGAGTACAACACCCTTAACCACCATGCCACCTGCTGGCCCCAAGGTTAAAGACTCTTAATGCTTGTATCTGGGATAGAAACAATATTTATGATTTTATTTCTTAGAAAGGTAATTGATGTTTATTTAAGACCTCTGAGGAGGATAAAATAAAACTTACCTATATCCACACCTACAAGTAATTCACAATTACATATTTTCTTTCCCTCCAGTCATTTTTTATGTGCATGCTGTGTGTATGTGTGTACATCATAACACAACTCTGTGGTAAAACTGAGTTTGGAACATAATGTAGGGCACTATGTTGCTTTCTACTTCTTTTTTTCTTCTTACAAAGATATTGTGGACATGTTTCTACTTTATTAAATATTATTCAAAACATGGCACTTAAGGACTGCCTACTATTTCATTGTAAGGCTGTATCATACTTCTTCAAATGGCCTCTATGATTCAGCATTCCTCTATGTGTTAAACAGAGACTGGTTCTCATGTGAAAATAACTTCAGAGTTGCTGATGGTCCAACTTTGCAGCCGTAAGATTGCTTTCTGAGGTGAGGAGAATATTTGGCCACTTTTTATTATCTACTGTTCCTAAATGTTAAAAACGAAAGTGCTAATTTGGGAATTGTTTGGTTTATATTAATTCTGTAATGACCAAGTGCCATGGGTGCAGTTGTGTGGAAGGCTCTTCTTTGTGATTCCTGGTCTAAGAGCCTCAGGGAGTTTTCGCTTTTTGGTCTTCTGATTGAATGTACTGCCTTCTAACATGGCTGATAAGTATTTCTTATCTTTGGTAGTTATGTTCCTTAGAAAATGGGGTTGGCTATGGGTTTGGTGTCTTATCTGCATTTTTCATCATTCTGCTTTCATTTTCTTGAGAGTGAAAAGCTTGTAAAATTCAAGAACTGTATATTAGGGCTCGTGCTTGGTGTCACATCCTTTTTGGTGCTATTTCTATTCTGTGGTTCACAAGTGACTCACAAGGGAGAGTGCAGTGCCCTTCTTTCACCAGTGGGGGCAGCACCTAGCTGACATAGATACCCACAGGCTGACAGGCCCAAGACTGATGGGCTATCCTAGTAGTGTACTCTTCCTTTGATGCCTTTACGTATTTTCCACCAAACAGGCTACTTTGTGCATATGTTAAAAGCATATTGACTTTAGATGAGATTGACATTAAAGCTATAATATCTGACTGACCTTCACACACAAGCGTGCTTGTATTGATCTAGCACCAGGAGATCTTATGCTTTGAGTTTTTCCAACAATGATGATGCCTTTCTGCTAGTACACACAGTCTCTGTCTCCACAGTACCTATTAATGAGAGCTGCCTTGGAACTGGGTAAAAGTAGTTTGTGTATTCAGGAAGAGACACTCAGACCTCAGCTTGTTAACTCTGCTAAATAGTCTGTGGTACAAAGATTTTTTTTTTTGGAGAGATTTTCGCTATAGGGCGTGTGTGCTCACCAGACAGACAGAGAGACATAGAGATAGAAAGCGAGAAATCACGCTGCAATCCCTTCTCCTTCATTCTCCTTTCGGGATCTTGGGCACACACGCACACGTGCCCGGCGTGAGTTTTAAGCCACCGGGTCCAGGACATGAACCGTGGTCGACTACGTGGGAGTCCAGCGACAAAGCCATTACGCTAACTGCTGGTTCCCAGTGGTACAAAGATTTAAGGAAGAGTTGGCTAACAAAGAAAAGAAATTGTCTTTAATAATGAAAACTACGAATAAAAAACATAGACTCCAATCTCCCATGATGGCCTCAGATTATTCAGGCTGATTTCATCATTTTCTCCGTTAGAATGAGTCCTGTTCATAATTCGGTGATCATTAGTTCACCGCGATGAAGAGAGATGTCCTACCGGGGCTTACTCAGCTCTTGCCCTTCCCTTCAGCTCTCCTGCTCTGTGGTGTGGCCAGGTGTTCTCTGCTGCTCATGAAGGTGGCCTGCTGCTGGCTTTACAGGCATTCTGGGTCTTAGCTCTGTCAGCTAAATGTTCGAAAGGTTTGAACTGAAGGCAAATCCGTGCCAGGGGAGTGAGAAGGAAAGTATGATCCTGGAGAGGAAAATAAAAGAAGAGTGCACGAACAGGCAATCGTTCCTTATTTCATGGAGAGGGAACGATAGACGAGGGGGAAGAAAACTGCTCCACTGATGCTTTCTAGGGATGCAATGTGTTCCTGCTTACACCAGACTTCTTCTGGACATCCTTCACATTTTTTCCCCTAGGGTTTGGTGTAGAGTATCTTCTGAGGTCATGATCTTTAGCTATCCCTGAAATAATATGTATAATTTTTTCTTCATCCTATTGGGAAGATAGTTTGTTGGCAAAGCAACAGAATATTTCCTCTTAAGTACAATTTCCAGTAGACATTTAAGTCATCTCAGCATTCTCCTTTTTCCTATTGGAGCTGGGAAAGGTGTATAAATATCAAAATAGTCCAGCCTGGGATTAAGGGAAGACTTGGCCACTCAGATGTGACTCTTATATAACCCTTTATTAGCAATGATGTCTTTGGCATGTATGATGCCATTCGATTCCCACTAAAACACTGACGTAGATGGAGGCTCAGAAGGTCACGTAATTAGCCCTGAGACATAGAGACGAAGAGTGGCAGAGTCGGGTGTAGACATTTATGTCCGGCTCCACTCAAGTCTGGTACACATTTTGCTTCAGCACAAGAGTGCGAGCACAGTTAGATTAATAGAATCAACGTGTGGCAGTATAAAAGGGGAAAATGTATCAACCAGAGAATAAATTTCACCACAGAAACATGACTCCTTTCACTTAAGGGTTTTAAAACTATGTATTACAAATTGGCCCTGCACTCAGAATGCAGGTAGAAGGGCGGAGAGTTAACCTGGACCCTGACTATCTTAGTGTCATATTTTCATGACATCAACAAAATAGCAGGAAGGACAGAAAGTAAGTGAGGAAGGGCAGAACAAAGGAAGGGAGAAAGGCAGGAAGCCAGGATGGGCATGAGGGGTAAGAAGCTTTCCTGTGTCCCTACATATCTGTACCTTGTAATTATCATTGTTAAATGTACATGCGTACATGTGTGTGCGCACGCACACACACGCACCCTGTCTTTCCAGGAGAAGGAACCTACCTCCTCACACTGTGAGCAGGGAATATGCTTCTTTGAATAACAAAGGTGATAGCCACCTACAGAAACCACAGTCTAGGTCCCAGTTGCCTGGAGGGGATTTTCTAGGGAAGCAGCCATCTCCATTAAAAGCTCTTCTCCTCGTCAGTGTGCTGTGGCCATGCAGCCCCAATGGTCAGACATCTGCTGCAGGTGCAGAGAAGTGTCAAAACACCAGGGGAAGTTAAATCTTAGTACAACAGTGACATGAAAATATAGATTTGTTTTATATGAAGCACAACTTACAAAATATTTTATGGACTCAACTAGCTAAGGGAGAGGAGTTTTGAGTTCTAGATTAATTAAACTAGGTTCAATATTGTATATATGTGTGTGTGTGTGTGTGTGTCTGTGTATGTATGAAAAGAAAACATAGGAAGAAACTTTAATAAGAATACAGGTTATGATTCAATATTGCTACCTCAGTGTTATCTCAGAAATGTCTGGGGGGTTTCGTCTGTGGAATATGAGTTAATTTAAGAGGGATGAGTATTTTTTTATTTAAATAATCATCTATTTATTTTTATACTTACCTTCTATTTTGGCCAGTGATACTCATCTCATGTTTGCAGTAATAATATGAAAATTCTGTAATACATTGTTTTATGAAGGAAAGTTGTTTCAGATACTAAATTTAAAATAGTGTAGGTAGTATACAAATGTGACAAGAGTTGTTCCAGTGGTACATGAATGACTGAAATTTGGGAAACGCTTCCATAGGGCAAAGCGGCAGAGTGTGCTTCTGACTCTAGCCTGGCTCAAGGCTGACTGCCCTCCCTTCTTCCCCTCATCTCTCTGGAGTTGCCCTGTGCACCAGCATCACTACAACCACTCATTCTCCCGGACTCGTGCTTATGCGCCTTGGCTCATGCTCTTCCCTTAACCTTGGAGTCCTGGATTGTCCTTCAAGGAAGTTTAAAATCCAAAGGGCACCATATCTTACCAATTTCTGCCTACTCCAATGATTTATCCAAAGAAACATAAATAGAAGTTGTTCCACCTTTCTGTGCTTCAGTTTCTTCACTATAAAATGAAGGTAATAATAGCACCTGCCTCAAACTGTTTCCATGTTGTAGGAATCAGGCAAATTTTGATTCACGTAATACTCTTAGCATAATATCTGACATGTAGCAAGTGCTATGCACACATTCACTTTTTTTTAACTTAAATATACTTTACATCAATGATAATACAGTTGAAACTAGCATCTAGGAAACAAGAAAATAGAAAACACGACCACACATGCAAAAAATCTAGGCTGGATTTTGACTTTAGTCATTAAAAGGGAGAAGCTAGAAAATAAATAGAATCCTTAATGTGCTTGTTGATAAATTGGCGATAAGTAAGATTTCTTCCTTTATTCCAAAATGGCGTCTTTCATGAGGATTTTAAGAAATTGAGTCTTGGTTAATAATGTAACTCTACAACACAGTACATACAGCAAGCTGGCCCCATCACCAAGAAATCAGGGGACTGAAAACCACCTCGGTTGAGATTTAGTACGTTGTAACGAGTCACCAGCAACCCAAACACATTAATCAGTAATAACAGTTATGAAACATTATAGTGTGCCCTTGTGCTCGTTGACCTACTTGGGTTTTGTTTCATTCTGATAAGCCATCACTCTGTGGTTGACGATAAAGAATTTCCACTCTCCCCTGGTGACTTCCTTATTCTGCAGTGGATAGATTGGCTCATAACTACTAAAAGAATTCCTTCCACAGGGAAAGGAGTTTAAAGTCTGGATGTGGCATGGTCAAGTGTCGAGTATAAAGGGACTTGGTGGTGGTGAAAAGGGGGTGGGAGGGTAAACGACAGTAACAACTGACACTTGGCTTTTACAGTTTACATCAGTAGTTCCCTAAGTGTGGTTTCTGAACCCACAGCCTCAGTTTCACCTGGGAACTTATCTGAAGTGCGAATTTGCACACCTCACCCCAGAAGCTCTAGGGAGAGGGCCCAGTAATCTTGAGTTTTGACCTGTAAAACACAGGGACAGTTTATCACAGACATTTCCTTTTCAAAGGGGAGAAGTATCTGTTTAATGGATATTTAAGACAGCCACTGCCGTTCTCTGTTCTCGTTTTATTTTCCTGCCGTGAACTTAAAAATGAAAGTGAATTTGTATCCCTTCGTACAGTGTAGGGCAGAGCCTCTACTGGTTAAACAACTGTTTTCATTTGCACATTAATTTTTGCACCATTTCTGTTTTATAGCTGACTGGAAGAGTATTCTAACTATGTGTATCTGCATTTTGATTTTTCTGGTTTTGTTTGCTGTTGGTTCCCCCCCCCCATCTCACCCATGTATTTAAACATATTCTAAAAGTAAAGAGCATATCTTAAGAACAAAAGATATTTGGGGCTTTATGTGGGGGGAAAAAAAGTGCAGCATGAAGAGTTAGGGCTCGTCTCACTTATCCTGGGAACTTCTATATTACCCGTCATCTTTAGAGACTCTCTGACATTACACTGATTGTCTGGGTTTGTTCTTTTAACAAATACTTCTTGAGGCCCTACTAAGTGCCAAGCATTCTTCTAGGAGTTGGGGAAACAGTATTGACCAAGACCAATGGATTTCCAGTCCTCAAGGGACTGGAAAGGTGAGTAGAGCCAGACGACAAACATATAGATGAAGAAATATGACCATTTCGAGTGGTCCCAGGTGCTGTTAAGATGGTAAAATGGTGCTTTGGCCCTCAACCATGCAATGCCAGCATGAACAGAGCTCTCAGAAATTGTTTTATTATTTTCAATGACTTGTCAGTTAAGTTTCTACGGAGCATGTCCATGGGCTGTTGTTAAAATTTTAATTGGCAACTTATTTAAATAAATAAATAAAACCTTCAAATTATGCACAGAGTGCTTCTGCTTCGATTTTCTGTAGAAATTGTGTTGAGGCCCCAGGCCCCCTTCCTAGCTGCAGTGGAAATGTGAACAGCGTTTGGTCTTTCAGTTTATTTCATTGCCTCTAGGTTTAAGACAATAGGATATGAATTTTTTTATGACCTGACAAATCAGGCTATGGAGGTTTCAATGTCTATACCTAACATTTCCAAAGATCAAGAAGCATTAACCTCATTATTTAATAAGAACCACATTTAGTAAGCAACTTGCCGTAACCTGCGGTTCTAAGTGAGCTTGGCATCCTTCGCCTTTTTTCATTGTGACTGTGGCATTTATTTCTCTTCCATAGTTGTTTCCACTTGATGCTGTTACATCACCATGTGACGTTCCTCAAGGCCCCAGTGAGCATGTAAGGAAAGGTCATAACCTGGCAATTCACAGGCTACTTTTGGATCATGTACATATTCTTTATGTCCTAAAAGAATAGTCAAAGATTAAATTGGATTGTAGCACTTAAAAAAATCAGATCTTCGGGACCAGCAGATGGCATAATGGTTACATCGCTGGACTTCCATGTAGTCGACCACAGTTCAAGTCTGGACTTGGCTTCTTAAAACTCACTGAGGGCACGAGTGTGTACTTACTGAAGATCGCGAGAGGAGAATGGAGGAGAAGGGATTGTGGTGTAGCCATCCTCCCTGGAGGGATGATTTCTCATTTTCTGTCTCTCTGCCTCTCTCTGTCTCTCTGGCTAGCACACATTCCCTATAGCAAAAAAAAAAAAAAAAAAAAAAAAAAAAAAAAAAAAAAAAAAAAAAAAAAAGA
>NW_006203583.1:682592-696592 GCF_000334495.1 Tupaia belangeri chinensis
AAAAAAAAAAAAAAAAAAAAGAAAGAAAAAAAGAAAGAAAGAAAGAAATGAGATCTTCCTGGAACTCCAGATTTCAGTGTGTTCTAAAAAACCAAGAGATTTGCCACACTAGACTCAAATTTCACTGTAGCTTAAGGAAGCAACCTTCTTAGAATGGAATATTCTCTAGTTCAGCACAGACCCCAAGTGTCCCACTCCTTTTATTAATTATAAACCTGGTCCCTCCCTGCAGACTTTAGAATTTTCAACTCCCAAAACATGGGAGAGTTTAGAAAAAAGATAATCCCAGCATAAAATCTATATAAAATATGTAACTTTGAAAGGGATCTGTTCGGGATTCATGAAAGTGGGTATTTATGGAGCAGACAGACAGCCTTTTGGTTACTCACTGCAGTTCACCTCAGAGCCTCTAGGGGGCAGCTGAGAATTCTGAGCACTGTCTTCGAAGTGCACAGGACACCACTGCAAGCACAGTGCTACACTGAAGCGCATCTCCATATTCACCTTAGAGTTGTAGAAGGCAAAAGGCACTACCTGTCTGAAGGTCTTTCTACTAGCCAGACAATAAATTACAGAAACATCAACCTCTAATGCCTTAAATGATTTTTAGGCATAAGAAAGGTGTGAACTGTCTTTTTTCTTGGCACAATAACAACCCTGACTGGAGGAATATCTGGAAAGGATTCATAGGTGTAAGCTTTCCAGGGGAACTTGAATGATCCAAGAGCATTTACTTAGCAAGGAAAGGAAGGCTTCAGCAGAGGAGAAGTTCAGCTAGAAGACGAAGAGAATAAAGGAAAGAGAGTGATTAAAAGAAAGGAAGATGTGGACTAGAGAAAACGGAAATTAGAAGTGAGAGCAGAGTAAAATGTCACAGCTTAAATGAAAGGACAGAAAACTGACAGCAATTAAGGAGCGAATGACATAGTCTAAATCAGAGAGAGAAGCTTGATGACTTTCGTTATGATATTCCTTATTAAAGGGAGGAAAGAGAGACGGTGAGAGAGAATGAAAAAAGCAGGGTCAAGAAAAGAGGAGACTGAAGCTGTCAAGGCAGAGAAAACCACACTCATGAGATTTTGAGCATCAGGCCAGGAGGGAAGGCAACTTAATGACAGCACTTGTACATGGGTCTTTATATTTTTGCAAGTGCTAAGTTAGGACGTAAGGAGAATGCTTAGTCTCTTGCCACCCTGGGACACTATATTTTAGATTCTCTCCCACCCGACCTGGAAGTTAGAAACACTTGATCTCAAGACAGAACTCCCTAATATTCAAAGAACCACAATGTATAGCATTTTCTTCTCCTCCAAACCTCAGATAAACCTCTTCTTTGATCCCCGCTGTTACTTCTGCTTTCTCTATGAAAGGAGAATGTCTACATCTGCAAGTAGGGGACTTTGCTTTTGCTGCCTGTATCCAGAGTTATCACCTCCTTTGACCAGCCAGCCTCAGTTCAACTCAATAAACATATACTGAAGGGCTTCTCTTAAGGACCCTGTGCTGGATGATAAGGGGTAAATAAAGGTAAATAAGGTGCCTTGTCATCAAGAAATAGACCCTCTTAACTGAGAGGATAAGAAAATTACACAAGTGTAATTCAAGGAAGCATGTGATATGGTAGGTGGCCACTAAGATGGACCCAGAGACCCCATCTCCTGATACCCAAGTCGTGTGCAGTCCCCTCCCAGGGCTTGGGCTGAAGATAGTAACCCAATTAGGAATAGAACAGGACAGTGTGGTGAGATGTCACTGTAAAGATGAATATATTAAGAAGACTGGCTTCTGTCTTTGGGCCCTTTCTCTCTGTCTCTTGGACTCCTTGATCTGAAGGAATCTAGCCACTCTATTATAAGCAGCCTTGCCCAGGTGGCAGGGAGCTAATGTCTCTGACCATCAAGCAACAGGGACCTGAGGCCTGCCAGCTGCCACATGAGTGAGCTCAGAAATGGATGTGTCCCCATTAACCCTTGAGATGAGACTTGCATCCCCTCTGAAACTTCAATGGTAGACATGTATAAAACCTTGATCCTGAGGACCAGTTTAAGGTGCATCTGGATTACTTGCCCAAAGAAACTGTGAAATAGTAAATATTTGCACTTTATGCCACTAAGTTTCATGGTAACTATTTAGACAGCAGTATATTTCTAATGGATGATAATACAGTGCAACTTATAACATATCTGGTTAAGGGAGTCAGGGAGGAATTGGAGAAAAACATGATTTTACAGACAGAGCTTAAAGGTACAGGATAGTGGAATTCAGAATGATATTTCAGACAGAGGGGCTAGCAGGTGCAGTATGTTGTTTATTCATAGAATAACAGCTTGTTTTTTTTTTAATTTTTCTAGACTATACGGTAAAAATAGAAGAGAGGTATCTTTAAAGGAATATTGGGGCAGGGCCAGCAGTGGCATGGAGGTTGAGGTGGCTTAGGTCCCATACAACTGTTTGTGTGGTTGAGTCCTGGACCTGGTGGACTGAAAATTATTCCAGGTACAGGGCTGGCAGGTGACATGGTGGTGAAGGGTGCTGGACTCCCACATGGCCAACCATGATTTGATTCCCGGTGGCTTGCTTTCTCACTTTCCCTCTCTCTTGCTCTGTCCCTCTCTGACCAAATTGAAATAAATAAAGTTAAATAAAATAATTCTTAAAAAAATAATTATTCCAGGTGCATGTGTGTGCATGCCCAAAATCCTGAGAGGAGAATAAAGAAGAGATTATGGTGTGTCCACTTTTGCTGGGGGCGAGGGGGGAATGCTTTCTCACTTTCCCTGTCTCTGCCTCTGTCTCCAGTGAATGCATATGCACTATAGCAAAAAAGTAAATATTTTTATATTTTTTAATAAAAGAAAGAAATATTGGGCTACAGGTCATTAGAAGCATGTTTTAAAGTAACTCAGCAAGTGATCACAAGCCATGGAATGTCTGTAAGAGAAAGAGTGATATGATTATGATTTGTCTTCAGAAAATTCATCAAGTAGGCATGATGGGCTATATGGATTTAGTTACCTCCAGACCACCAGCGTCATCCAAGGTCTGAGTGATCATGGGCAAGTGTGGGCACAGGAGCAAGGATGGATGAGGGAATGATGGCAGAGATAGGATCACTCTGTCACATACTACGGAAGTGAAACAAAGACCTCTGAAGACCTGAGTTTCAGGGAATGTGATGATTATCGACAATGGGACATCAAAATGAGTGATGGGGGAAAGGATTTCGTAGGCTCCATTTCAAGCTTCTTAATTCTGAGTTATTGTTGACTCAGCAAGGAACTGTAAATGTTCATGTGTGGTTCTGGTTGGGAGGATTCTGCCCAAACTGCAGACTTAGGGGTGTTTTCCATGAAGGTGATCACTGAAGGCCAGGGAAAAGATGCGTTTCTGAAGAGAACAGAAGGAGTGAGAAGACCAAGGACACGAGCTACAGCACATCCCTCTGGGCGGGTAAAGGGTGAGAGAAGGTGTGGAATCCGCCAAGAAAAGGGACATATGGTCAGCTAAGAGGTGGGAGAGAGCCAGGAGAGGATCGTGGCAGAGGCAGGGCAGGCAACTTGAAGAAGGAGGGGAGGGGGAAAGGGAACTTCACGATGGCTCACATCCATGGGTTACAAGACAAAAATGCCTCAGCAGACCCCTCCTCCTCAAAAAAAGATCATGCCAGGGGATCACAGAGGAGAGCTTAGTTCTTATATTGCTTGGTTAAAACGCAAACATACAGTGGTTACCTTGACGATTTAAGGAGTGGGTGTACAGGATATATTTTTACCCAGATACAAGTTCTTATTGGTCTGCAGTGATGTGCACCTGTTCTTCAAATCTTATTTTTGTTCTCCAGGTGAATGATTAGACACTTGAAGGACTATCTTAAGTTTCAGACTTTGAAGGAAGAAAATGCCTTAAATTGTGTTTTTAAATGTATTCCATACATTTATGAGGATCTGTTTTGCAGAAGCCAAGGAATTCTGTTCTGTATTGACTACTACATTAATTCATGTAATAATATTGGTTATTTGTGTCCAGTGCCAAAAGTTTAATAAGCATTCATTAAAGAAAGGTTAATGAAATAGAGCAAAGTATATAGAAGACAAAATAAGATTTAATCCACGTTCTACCACCCAGAGATAATTTCTGTTTTCATTTTTTTTTAAAATAATATAGAGCACATGTATGTGAGGTGGGGGGGTGCCCTCTACAGGGTCTCTTCATTTCTGGATCCCCTTTCCCCAGCTCTCATGCTTCTCAGAATCCTGGGGCCCCCAATGTGCCTGACATATTTTCAGGCCCACAGGGGCATCTGAACCGCGATCAGTCATAGGCTTCCACCTTGAGGGGCAGTGTGCTACCACGGAACCACAGCATCTGGGCCTCTGTTTATGTTTTGATTTCTGTCATGCTTGCCTTTTTTACTTTATGTCCTTAGATATTATAAACATATTGAATAAAAATATAGGCATATTTTATGAAATCGGCATAGCATTATACATCCTATTTAATAATCTACATTTTTCTTTAACAATATCCTGTGAATGGCACATAGAAATATATATGGTTAAAGTACTTTAGTTAAGGGCTGGCAGGTGGAGTGGTGGTTAAGGAAGCTGGACTCCCACATGGCTGAGCTCAGTTTGAGTCCCAGACCTGGCAGCCTGCTTTCTTACTTTCTCTCTCTCTCTCACTCTTGCTTTTCTTTCCACTCTCACTCTGTCCCTCTCGGTCAAATAAATAAAGTTAAATAAAAGAATTCTTTTAAAAAAGTACTTTATTTCAGATATAACATTTAAACATGTATTCAATCATCTGTTTGTCTATTATCTGTTTATATTTACACATTTATCACATGACTTTTAAATCCCTGCCCCCTTTCCCGGCCCACATACCCATACAGGCACACAAGGGGCAAATCTTGACCATGGCTTCTTGATCTGCATGTGCTAATGGTAGTGAGGTCTGGCATTTTTCGGCGTTTGTCATCTGCATCAGTGTCTTCCCAGAGAACTGCTGGAGCCAAATATGGCAACAGGTGTCTGTGAGAATGCCGAACACCTGCCTGTGTTGGCTCTTCCCATATTGCTAACGTGAACTCTGCTCCTTCTCTAAGCAGCACAGCCCTCCTGGGACTGACGTTGGAGTTGCAAATCTGTCTCTTGGTGCTCTTTCCTAAATGCCTTTTTAAACATGCTCAATAATAGATGAGCACCTGGGCCCTTCTTTAAGAAGGAGAGCTCAAGCGGTTTTTAGAACACGAAAAAGCTATTTGGTCCTTAAGAGCTGATTTTTGGAACATCCCCAATTCCTCAGGACACCATTTAAGAACCACTCACTCTGGGACAGCATGTGGTTTTCCTGGTGGGTTTTGTTGCTCCATTTCCTCTTTGCGTTACTTTTGAAATCCTGGACTCAACTTTGACTGAATATCTGCAATCAGTCAGTTCCCAACCCCCTCCTCTGCTTTCCATTTTTACTCTGGCTTTTCTCACTGTTGTGTGACTTGAGTAGAATGTCTACACTCAACTAGGTGTGCTTGAACCATTTCTGAGTCCTGCTACCCCAGGTATAAGTGAGTCCCTTCCTCTTGGCTTATCAAGTCTTGGCTTTGCCATCAACTTATTGGATGACCTTAGGTAAGTCACGGAATGTTCACCGTTTAGTTTCCATATCTATGTTCAGTTGGATTTTATTCCTAAGGTTCCTTCTAGTTCAAACAATCTGTATTTTAAGTATAGGTTTGAATTTTCCATAGTTTTCTGACTATGGCATATTTTTAGTGACAGCTATTTATTCATTAATTAGTTATAAGAATTGCGTATTTTTAGAACTTCATTTCTTAGATGGGGCAGCTCAGTCATTTGGCTCCAAGAGCTTTGTTAGCGGCTACCTTCTGGGGAGAAGTGAGGTTGAATTTTTCCAGTATCCTGCTTCCCTGTCTTTTTAGTAATTCACAGCAGTAACACTCTGGAGCACCTTCTTTGGAACCTTGCTACTGATTGATCAGAGAAAAACTTTTGGTTCTCTTGGCTTGGTTCAGGTAGGCCATTCAACGTCCTCCTTCCCGACATGGATGTTGGTGGCTGGGATCTGGCAGTGCAACCTGCACACGGGTGTGTCGTCGTTGCCACCCACGGAACACCACCAGAGTTCCCTGCTCTACTGCAAAATAACCTCTTCCAATGCCGTCTTATTCTGCATTTCTGGATATTGTTTCACAAGTGACTCTTGGGTTGTTAGAAAGTCATAATGCATTTTTGCACAGAAAAACGCAGAAAAAAATGCATCAAGACTTTCCCGACAATTCAATGTTTATCTTTCCCTTTCTTTAAAAGTAGAAGTGACATAGATTACATGGGTTACACTTTTTTCTTTTATGTTCTGAACTCCTTACTATTAATATATTCAAGATTAAATAATATGCACAGGCTCTGTTTTACCATTCATTCAACAAACTTGTAATTCATTTCCATAGTGTGCTAGATCGTGTTCTCCAAGAAGGGAGTGTGAGGAAGAGGATGGAGAAAACTGACAGATGGGTGGAAGAAGCAAAGCAGCAGATGAGGAAGAGGTGAAGGACTTCACAACCAGAGAAACTAGAAAGGAATGAGGGGTTCTAAAATACAATGAGAAACAGTATAGACTCCATCCAGGTCAGAAGAGGGAGGAAGTTAAAGGAAAAGAATCAGAAGAGTTAGGGAGTCGACACCCTAGCTCATGCCAGTTCTTCTAAAGAAGATTCCCTAAAGCAGTAGGAGCCTTAGCTGATAGATAAAAAAAGTATTAATAATAGCTGATACCATAATATGCCTGTAATATGTCAGTATTTATAGGTCAGGTACTGTACTAAGCAGATCACTTATATTAACTTCTGTTAATCATCATAACGTCCATATGGAGTCAGTATTAAAGATAAAAAAGCAAAAACAAACAAGCAAAAAACACAAGGCCCAGAGAGGTTTAGTGACTTTCTTTTCTTTTTCTTTTTCTCTTATTACAAAAGTACATGTGCTTACCAGAGACAGAGAGAAGGAGAGGGAAAGGGAGAAAGCATTCTCCAATGGCGTATGGTCACACCACAATGCCTTCTCTTCCATTTATCCATCCTGTTGGGATTTTGGATGCATGCACACCTGCATGCATACCTGCATGTATACCCAGCCTGGTTTTCCAGTCATCAGGTCAGGATTAGAACCATGTGGGATCCAGTCAGCCATGTGGGATCCAATTCTCTTACCACTATGGAACCAGCTCATGGTTTCATGACATTTTGAAAGCCATGGCTAGTAGATTGGGGAGCCAAGGTTTGAACATGCAGCCATACTCCAGAGACCCCACCTTTCTCCATTGAAACGTAACACAGAACAAGGTCCGGCTTCATTCACATTCCATTGAGTTTGTAGTGTGGATTAATGTGCAATGGCTTTTTCATGTCCTAATGCCTGTTTCTGAAACTTCCCACCAGTTCTTGCTGCTCTAACAATCAAGTCTGGTGCCCAGTGTTTTGCTGATCATGGCCAGCATCGTTGTTTTAGCCTCGGGCAGAGTTCTAGTATATCTGTGACTTGTTGGGCACTAGGGCTCTATTTGGGGCTGAGGCAGGTGAGGGAAAAGGCCTAAGAATTGATAAGGCCTGTGACCCACAGGTTTTCTTGTATATGGAAAGATATATGAGGATAATGTGGCTTTTGAATAACTTTGGATAACCTTTGCTCAATTGTTTTTCTTGTTTGATGGTGATTTTTTCTTCCCCCAAATGATATGCAACTACCACCTTAGTAAATTCTACCTTCCGGATTTCTTAAAAGTATAGTCCAACTAAACATTTGAAAACAACTGGCCCAATTTAAGGAATTACTACTTTCTTTCTTTCTTTCTTTCTTTCTTTCTTTCTTTCTTTCTTTCTTTCTTTCTTTCTTTCTTTCTTTCTTTCTTATCTATTTTACTTAAAGAGACTAGGCTGTGGAAGACTGACAGGGTAAATGCCATCTCTTCATTGAAATATTATTTCTTGTCCTGGGTTACTATCCTCTCTGACAATTGTGAGCCTCTGTATCTCTCACTTCCCAAATCTTCAAGAAAGCAGCTAGAACATGGCTAGGACATCTTCTTCAACCTACAAGCTGCTCTTAAATCTCAGACAGGACTTTACAGAACAGAGGGCAAATCTCACATATCTTTTTTGTAATTGCCATTTTCATAAGTGGATGGGATCGCCAAGACCTTAGTTTTCTGGACAGTATCAACTCAGAAGGGCAAAATATACCAACAGGATGGCCAGACATGGACTCCAGAACTTTTAGCAGTTTCAGCCATGGAAGAGAAGAGTCAGCACTTGTATATAAGACCTCAGTGAAAATAAACTGTGAAAACCAAAAGTGATTGACTTATCGGCAGCAAGTAGTTTGGGGAGCCATTGGTCACAACACCCTGCACGTTTTGGCGTTGGCAAACCCTGCAAGGCTCCTACTGTCTGAATGTTTACACAGAGCCCATTAGTTACAAAGACTCCGCAACAGATTTCTTTAAAGAGGTGCTTCATGTCAAGATCCTGACTTTAGTCTTTCATACAAAAACAAGCAAATGGGACTAGTAGCCTATCCATGGGGTCTTTCATTCTTCTGTTTTCTGCATGCTTCTCAACAATCACACATTTGCAGATATTTTCCTGGAGCTTCTTTGCTGGGAAAGAAAACCAGGGAAGCTTTGCTTTCCCTAGCCACCTCTTCTTTTTCCTTCCTTTCCGGCTCTGCAGTGAGCTTCTAGTTACATCTCTTTCCATGATACTTCCAGAAATAACATCTACCTTTTCTGTGTGCCTTTTATCTGAGGATTCCCATTGAGCTACTCTAACAGCGGGGGCTATTCAGCAGCCTACCTCTAGCACAGCATTCCTCTGCTTTTGGGTCACAGAGGGAAAATACTGTGAGCATAGGTACAGCCTTTTTTGTTTTTGTTTTTGAGAATCAAGGGGTAGTGCAGAAAGCAGGTTGCAGAGTTGCATAACCCTTTTTTGTGATTTATTTTTTTGACAAACATCAGTTACTTATTCCTGTGCCTGACTCAATAGAAATTCTAGAGTAAAGGAACCATGGGCTTATATTGCAGAAAAGGGGAGCGGGGGGCAATTAACGTGACCAATAAATGATTAGAGACACAACTTATATACTGAATGTGGATAAAGACATACTTATTTGAAATGGGTAATATAAAGTCATAAGGTCATGAGTTCCCACCATGTATATGAAATAAAACAGGATGGAAATGGTCTGTTGCATTAACATTGTACTATGAGCTTCCATTATAACTGCCCTTGGTAAAGTCATCTGTGAGACCCTAGCACTCAAATCAGTTTCTTAACTTTCTGACCTCTCTTTGATTTTGATGCCAGTGACCTCTCTTCCTTCCAACTCCCTGACTCTTTTGCTTAAGTCCCTCCTTTCTCTGCTGGCTTCTTTCAGCCTCCTCGCCCTCCTTCCCAAAACTTCCTCTTACTCTGCCTACCCATATTTATCGGCATACTGCAAGGTTCCATTTTTGATCCTCTCATCCCTCATCGTCTCACAGACCCATCTGCATAGACATTATGAACAATGCATGCCTGCAAGTAACGAGCTTCAAATCTGTATGCCCAAATTTTTCTCTGACCTCTGAACTTAGATGCCTAACCACCTTCTTAAAATCTTAAGACTCAGTATCAGCAGGTAGTGTGGTGATTAAGGTGCTGGACTCCCACATGGTCAACTGATTTGAGTCCTAGACCTGGCAACTTGAAACTCATGCCGGGCATGTGTGCCCCCCCAAAAAATCCCAAAGGGAAGAATGGAAGAGAAGGTATTGTGGCATAGCCCTACCACGGGGGAAGGGGGATGATTTCTTGTTCTCTGTCTCTCTGGCAAGTGCACACCCTATAGCAAAAATCTCTCTCTCTCTAAAAAAACAAACAAACAAACAACAACAACAAAAAAAATCACTTTATTTTCATGTCCCACAGAGACCCCTAGCTCACCAAACTTAAGCTTAAAAGTAAACTTCCTAAGTTCTTTCTTCTCTTTCCAATGTGCTGTTCCTCTTATATTAACCTTGGCATCCCAAGTTACCCAATTCCACATTATCTAACGTAGAAACCTGGCAGTTTTTGGTCAATTCCTTTTTCTCATCTATTTGTCTCTTATATCTACTTCTTTTTCTTTATTTCCTCTCTTGTTGCCTCTGTCATTCATTGCACAAATTACTGCAATTGACTCCTTCCTGGCTCTGATCTCTTATTCTCTTCTGTCCTTCACACAGTGTCAAATGGATCTTCCTGAAACATAAAATTAATGTAGGTCTATTTCTACTAAAATGCCGCAATAGTGTTCCATGACATCAAGATAAAAACTCAAAGCTACACTAAGGTACTTGGGTTTTCATTTTTTTGGCTCCAGGTTCCTGGTTTTCTCTTCGTTCTCATTTTTATCACTCTTCAACATTCACCTGATGTTCTGGCCATAAGAAATTGATCTCAGTTCTCTGAATCTAACATCCTTTCACCTCCTTGCACTTACATGTGGTTTTCCCTTTGTGTAGAGGGCTCACTTTCCCTGTTTTATCTCATTTTCTACATGACTAACATTTTTTTCCTCTATTTTCTTCTATTTTCCTATTTTTTTTTACATTCAATAACTGTACATCTTTATAGCATACACAATGGATTTTCTCAGCATGGATACAATTTATATTCTAGTCAAAGATATTACCATATACATTATCATCAGCAGATAATTTTCCATTTTTGTGTTCATTAAATGTTTTGCTTCTTTTTTCTCTTGATTCTCTCCACCTCTCCCACCTCTCATTGACTACCTTCCTCCCACATTGTCTGTAGATTCTACAGTTACTCTACATGCCTTTATGCATCTCAGTCTTTCAGTTTCTGTCATAGAGTGTAGAAATTCAGTATATATAAGTGGTACATACAATGCTTCTCTTTCATAATCTGGCTTGTTTCACTCAATGTTAAATCTTCCATATTCATCCACATTCGATCAAATGTCTTTTATGACTGAGTAGTATTCCATAGTGTATATGTGCCACAGTTTTTCAATCCATACATCTGTAATGACTCTTTAAGGCTTAGTTCAAATGCTGTCTCCTTTGCAGGACTTCCTGATCCTTCTGCAGGCTCCATTAGAAACTGCTTAAGTGTAGTCCCAAACTAACAGGATGGACACTTAACTTCATTCATACATTTATCACACTGTATCGTACTTAATCATTTTTATATTTCATTTTGACAAACTGTGAGTTCTGAAGAGCAAGAACTAAGTCTTTGATTTCTAGATCCTTAATGCATAATATAGTCTGGCACATGGTAAATATTCAATAAATGTTAAATGAATGAATAAATGAAACTCTGAATTATTTTATTTAATCCTTTCAACATCTTAGTGGGTAAATATCATCCCAGTTTATAGATGAGTAACTGAGATCTGGAAAGGTTAAATAATTTGTTCAAATCACAGAAAGATCAAGTCATAAGGTAACATGGGTCTGTCTAAACCTTATGGAGATTTTACTTGGGCCCCTGGATTCATTTCTATCTCCTAACACTTCAAAACAACTTCTGATGCAGGATGATTTCTAGCTTGCTTGAGACGGATAGAGAAGAGTTTATTTTAAAGAGCTTAGGGTCAAAGAGAGACTGAGTAGAGGAAATCAGCATAGATTCTAAAGTCCAGTGACATGGGTGGACTTTACTCTGGCCTCTATTTCAGTCCCAGAGCTTCTCTAATGCCTACAAAATCAGTGAACCGTCAGCTGACATTCATTGAGTTAGCTTTTCATGCTTGGCCCATCAGAGTATAAAGCTAGTATTGCCATTTCTTGACAAAGTTTATATTGGGGTTTCTTCCTTCTCCCTCATAGCTCATTTCTATCTCTCCCCCAAAAGCAATTAAACTTCATCTTACATTTTTCTCCCCACAAGTTTGAGGGAAGATGTTAGAGGAATACCTGTTCATACACAATTGATGACTTATTTTATCATTCTCATACCTGGTTTTATGGAGGACAGAACTACTATCAAAGACCAGTGCTTCTACTTAAATACTGTTTTGTTCCTTTTGCACAGTTATGGGTCCACATTGCCCTTTCTGTTAGCATAAGAAAATTATTATTATTATTATTATTACTAGAAAGCATGTGTATATGGTATATATGTGTGCGCAACAGAAAGAGGGTGAGAGAGAAAGAGAGAAGGTGAAAGCACCCCTAATGGGACATGGTCTTGCTGCAGTTCCTCCTTCTCCACTTCTCCAGCCTGTCAGGATTTGGGTACATATGCCCCGTGTGATTTTCAAGCAACCTGGGCCAGAATTTGAACTGTAGTTGGCCACGTGGGATCCAGCATTTTATGCACAGTGCTTAACTTCTACCTCCTGAGGCTGCCCTAGGAAATCAGATCTTACCATCCCTTCTTTTTCTACCACATGCTGGCCTCATCTGAGGAACAGACACTACCTTGGATTAAGAAGTCTAGGGCAGCTTTCATCTAGGCTTTTGAGACAAACAGATGTGTTCTTGCTGTTTCATACCATTTTCTCTGGTTAGTATGCTTCAAAGTGGACTTTCATTTAATGGAATGATCCCAACCACAAATTCGCAAGGTAAAGAGCAGAGATTAATAGCCCTATTAAACCCTTTAGGTTAAGTGGCATTCTCCAGCTCTATTTTTTTCCAGAGAGTTTTCCATTCATTTATTCACTCAAAATTTATTTATTTAGCACCTACTATGTTCCAGGCACTTATATAGTACTTAGTACTAAGCTTCAATAACAAACAAAGAAGAAAAAAGTCTCTGCACTTGTGGAATATCCATTCCAGTTGGAGAGAGAGAATTCTCAGAACTAAGTAGATTATATAGAGATAAATGCTCAAGAGATAAAGCAAAAAAAGGAGCTATAAAATATTGTGAGGAGGGTGTTGAAATTTTAGGAAAGCTAGCCAAGGAAGAACTCATTGAAAAAGTGGGTCAGGATTTAGTAAACTGAATCAAGCAGCAGTTTCCTATTTGCTGATTGCTGCTTACGGGATATAATTCCTTGCTCAGAACCTAAGAGGGAAGAAATAGTGGCTGGTAGACCTGAATGTATACATCTTAAGATTTCAGTAAAAAAGTAAATCTACGTGTATGAAGAGAATTTTTGTTTTTCTTTTTTAAAAAGTTGCCAGGTGGTACATGTGCTCTTCAGAGAGCTAAAGAGAGAGAGAGAGAGGGAGAAAAAGAGAGGGTAAAAAAAAGCACTCCCAATGGGTGTGGCTATGCCACAATTTTTTTCTTCCATTTCATCATCCATCAGGATTTTGGGCACCTGAACATGCATCTGGTATGATTTTCAAGCTGCCTGGGCCAGGATTTGAACTGTTGTTGGCCATGTGGAGTCCGGCTTTCTTTTTTTTTTTTGGAGAGGTTTTTGCTATAGGGCGGGTGCGCTCGCCAGACAGAGAGAGACAGAGAGACAGAAAGCGAGAAATCACCCCCCAGGGGGGATGGTCACGCCACAATCCCTTCTCCTGCATTCTCCTCTCGGGATCTTGGGCACACACGCACACGCGCCTGGCGTGAGTTTTAAGCCACTGGGTCCGGGACACAAACCGCGGTCGACTATGTGTAAGTCCAGCGACATAGCCATTACGCTAACTGCTGGTTCCCGAGGGATCTGGCTTTCTATGTATAGGTCTTATGCATCATAATATGGGGTCAGCCCTATAGAGGGAATTGTTCTACCTAGCATACACACATTAAGGTCTGCTGAACTTTCTGTGACTTAGAGGGTCCCCTGATGTGGTCAGGAAAGACTTTTTATAATTTGTGTCCTGAAGGAAGAATAAAATTTATGCTGACAGAGGTGGAAGAAGGGGATGATTTTAGGCAAGAAAATGCTGTGAAAAGAACAGAGGCAGCAGGCTGGGCATAATGAGAGGACATGCAGAAGAATTTGACAGGAGGGGAGCCCTTACGTGCAGAA
>NW_006203583.1:696607-722740 GCF_000334495.1 Tupaia belangeri chinensis
TCCAAGGTTGGCATGGGATTATTGGGAGATGGAGAATATAAATGTGTTGAACTCTGGAAGGCCCAGACTCTTGAGTCAAAATGATTTCTTGCTAGTTCTACTTTGTGAGGTGAGCTCTTGCAGTACTAATCAGTGGAAGAACCTGAAGAGTCCAGAGCATGTTACAGAGCATGACCACACAGTGGGCACTCAGAGAATACCACTAAAGAGTAAGTTGAAGTACATCGCTGGTTCTCTGGAAGGGATAGTAATGGGTGTAGTTTTTGAATTCTTAATCATGGAGTTCACACCAACACAGAAATGCTAGACTAGTGTGTGCCCCCCCCCTTACTATGAAGGGAATGTATGTGCAAATGCCACTGAAAACAAGTTCAAGGAAGGCCCCTCTGATCTAGATTAAAAAACCCTTGCTCCAGTTCCTCCTCAGCAACCCATTTTCTCGAACTCCTTCGTCCTTCTTAGGAGCTCTGTTTTTCCTTCCCTCTCATTTAATAAACTTCTCGCCTTACTATGCAAAAAAAAAAAAAAAAAAAAAAAAAAAAAAAAAAAAAACAACCAAGAAAAGAAAGAAAGAAAGAAAAGAAAGCTAGATGGTAGAAAAAAGGTACTTAGAACATACATCTCCTAGTCTGTATTTCCATAGATAGGGAAATAGTTTTGAATGATCGGAATGAACTAGAGGTTTACATAATTAGTGCAAGATCATACTGTTTAGTTGATGGAGAAGATGAAGGTTCCTCCTTGAGATTGTTTTTCCAATAGTCTCTTCCATGAACTTTTTTTCCCCAGACAGTCTAATACCTCTTGGTATGTTATCTTGATATAAATATTTCTCAAACTGGTATTCCATGGAACCCTAGTCCCACTTGACCAACTATGAAAAACTAGCTCCTGTCATGTTAACTTTGGGAGATGCTATTGACTATATCATTGTCTTGAAGATTTAAAAACGCAGATTAGAGGGGCCAGCAGATGGCATGATGTTTAAGGCACTGAACTCCCACATGATTTCTCATGGTTAACCAAGGTTCAAGTGCCAGACCTGGTGGCTTGTAAACCACACCAGGCTTGTGTGCATGTGTGCCCAAAATGCTGAGACGAGAATGGAGGAGAAGGGATTATAGGAGATGATTTCCCACTTTCTCTTTCTCTCTCTCTCTCCCTCTCTCTCTCTCTCTCTCTCCACACACACACACACACACACACAGGTCAATATCACCTGCTGCAAATGAGGAAACTGAGCTCAGAAATAAGTAGGTAATTGCCCGAGATCACACAGTCCAATTAGTAGGAGAGCCCAGGTTCAAGCCAGTCTATAATTTTAAGCTAGTATTTTGCCTTTGGTGTAACTTTTCCAGATTATTTATTTGTATCCCTCTCCCCCTTGTGATGTCATCCGCACATGGCATATATGTTAAACACCTGCTATTTAACTTCTTAGAAATTTTTTTCAAGAATTATTTTTTATTTAACTATATTTATTTGTTTGTTTGTTTATTTTGGAGAGGTTTTTGCTATAGGGTGCGTGCGCTCACCAGAAAGACAGAGAGACAGAAAGCGAGAAATCACCCCCCAGGAGGGATGGCCATGCCGCAACCCCTTCTCCTCCATTCTCCTCTTGGGATCTTGGGCACGAACGCACACGCACCCGGAGTAAGTTTAAGCCACCGGGTCCAGGACTCAAACTGTGATCGACTACATGGGAGGCCAGTGACATAGCCATTATGCCAACTGCTGATGTCCCTATTTATTTATTTTTTAATTTGACCACAGAAGTACAGAGTGAGTGAGAGAGAGAGAGAGAAAGCGAGAAAACAAGCTGACTGGCCAAGGACTTGAACTGCGGCTGGCCATGTGGGAGTCCAGTGCCCTGAACCACCATGCCACCTGCCAGCACGCTACTATTTAACTTCTGATATCCTCACAAGTTAAAGATATTAGACTCTCAAGGAGATGTAACAGTAAGGCTCCTATGGCTCCTATGCCTCTTAGGTATCTAATTTAGCATGTAATTTAGTTTCTCTTAACTAGACCACAAGATCCTCCAGGGCAGGGATTTGTTATCCATATTCTTTTTTTTTTTTTCTTACATTTAATCACTGTACATCTCCATAGCAGATAAAACGAATCTTCCTGGCATGCATATACACTGCACATCAGTCCGTATTCTGAAGTCCTCATTCTGCTCTGCCTGTGAATGTCTTTTATTTGAAAGATGAATAAAGTCCAGAAATGTTCATTGACCTTATACTCCTTTGCAAATGGACCCCACCTGTTGTCTTAGGAAGTAACTGCAATGAGGTCTTTCATCAAAGATGAGATTGCTTGCTCTGTGGCAGAGGGAGGGAATGAGGAATTCTTATAGCAAATGACACTGTTCCTTCAGTCTTTCACACCTACCACCTTGTCTTCTGAGTGGCTTACTGTTACTTAATCGACTGCATTAAATAAATCTGGGTCGGCTCTGCCCTTCACTGTTGCTTGTTTCAAAGAAGCATGTTCCAAATGACTGGGAAGTTGTTTAGTCATGGATGTACATGCTTCTCTGTCCTGCTGGATTACAGACTCTGGGAGGGTGGAGGCTATGTCTAACCCACCCATTACTCCACAGCACTCAGCCCTGGGCTTGGCATGGAGTAGGCTCTCAACTGTTGGTTGAGCTCTTTCTGAAACTGTGCTTCAGAAATTGAGCATTATAATGGACTAGATATAACTAGGGTTTATTCTACTCCCTACATGCTCCCGTGTAACATAGCATGTCCAAATTTTGATACACCTAGTTTATTACTGTTCTAGTAATTTAGCCGAGGCATACATAAAATACAGTCCAGTTAGGCCCAACAGCAGACGGGCCCAGCCAAGCCTAACCAATGAAATTTCAGCCTTTATAATCCACATCAAACAAACAGCCCCTAAGATATACGAACCAATGCTCCCTGATGAGTCAAGCTCAGTCAGCCTGCTGCCAGTGTTCTTTCTTCCAACCCAAACTAATAGTATTGAAGCAAAGCTGTGGGATTCATTGTAACTAAGCATTAACCCAAAGCATGGGACCATATTCATGCGCTCTAGGCTTTTGCTTTGGGGATGTTCCTGGTGTGAAGCTCATTATTGTGATCCACAGAGCTCTTTCTCAGGTAGAGCCATTCTCTTTGAAGGACAAGCATTTAATTCCGCCTTTGAGTAGGTGTGAACCTCTCTTTAGTGCTGGCCAAGCAGCCCCCTCTATTATACTTTTTCCCATTCCCCTCTCCTCTGCTCTCTTTCAAGGGTGAAGAGTGGGCAGCATTTCTTGACATGATGACCAGAGAGAAGGGCAGAGGGAAAGAAATAGACTACTTCAGTTTTTTTCTTTTCCTTTCTTTATTTTTTCCTCCTATGAACCATAGAGACACAGAAGGAGGAAGTAACAGAGAGAGATAAGGAGAGAGAGTACCCCTAACAGGATCTTGACACATTTCACTCCCAGCTTTGGTCAACCCTAGCTCATGGGCACATGCATGCCCAGCATACTTAGGGAGGTCTCTGGACGTAAACCCAGAACCTTCCCATCAACCTCACAAAGCATCGTGTTTTACCACGGTGCTACCATCTGGCTTCAGTTCTTTAATTTTTAAGTTCAAGACCATATACATTGTAGGCTTGTTATTACCAGAAATTATGTCACAATACATACATGGAAATATTCAATTAATAATAGTAATTAATGAGAAGGTAAGCGTGGATAGTCAACATGGTGTATTAGCAAGCATTTGACCTCTGGGCTTTAGGATGACCTAAGTATAAACATGAGTTCTATTGTTTACTGGTTTTACAGCCTTGAACTAAGCTGCCTAAACTCTACAAAGCTTGCTTTTCTCCTCCATAAATGAGAGACAATTGAATTAGTTTTCTATTGCTGTATCACCAATTTCCACAAACTCAAGGGCTTAAAGAGTACATACTTCTGTGTTACAGTTCCTGTGTGTCAGGAGTACAGCTATGTCTTTGGCTGGGTCTTCTACTCAAACTCTTAACAAAGCTGCAGTCAAAGTGCTAGCCATGCTCTGTTTATCTGGAGGCTTGAGTAAGACAGACTCGACCTTCTAGCTTCTGCTGTTTGTTGTCAGAACTCATTTTCTTGTGGCTGTATAATTGAGGTTCTTACAGGGGGTTGGCTGGAAACAACCCTCAGCTTCCAGAGGCTTCTCAGCTCCTGGCCATGTGGCTCCATCCACAAACATTTGGCAGCATGCTGTTCGTTTCTTCAAGGCCACAGGAGACTCTCCTTCCAGTGTGCTAAGGAGAAATCTTACCTACCTTAACACAATCATGGAAGTAACATCACATCACCTTTGCCCTTAAAACATAACCTAAGTGGGGCCAGCAGGTGGCATAGAGGTTAAGGCACTGAACCCCCACATGGCTAACCAAGGTTTGAGTCCTAGACCCAGCACCTTGAAAATCATGAGGGGTGCATTCGTGCAAGTGCCTAAAATCCCAAGAGGAGAATAGAGGAGAAGGAACTGCAGCATGGCTATCCCCCCTGGGAGGTGATTTCTCATTTCCTTTCTCTCTGTCTCTGCCTCTCCAGTGAGCGTGCATGCCCTATGGCAAAAATATCTCATAAAAAAATAATAATAACTCAAGTAAAAGAATTGCATCCATATTCTATTGGTTAGAAGCAAGTAAGAAGGAAGGGGATTATACGAGGTAGCAACTCAATGGGATCACCTCAAGTTGTATCTGTCTCAATAAGGTCTGCCCCTGAGTCACAGTGAGGATTTAATGAACGCCTCTGCGTAAAACATATGAAAAGAATAGTAGTTCCTTTCTTCCCATATAGGAAACATACTAAGACAGGTGTTCTGACCAACTTAAAGATGAGAAGTCAGAGACAATAGTTAGTGTTGCAGGAGGAAAAATAGGCAATAAAGGAAGAACAGATCAAGAGAGGGCAGAAGGTTCTGTTTAGAAGCCCGTCTGTCAGAACGCCACATACATTTCTTTGACTTTGCAATTTGGGGAGAACTTGACACCATTAACCTCTCATAATCTGCTGCTGTATCAAGTTCTTGGTTTTTTGTTGTTGTTGTTGTTCCATGTAGCAGCTGTGGGAGGTGACTCTGGATTTTTATGAATGAGCACTATTTGACGAATTTAAAAGACACAGAAAACAAAAGCATTCTCATCTTAAGATGACTGACTAGGAAAGAATCTAAGTTTCCAAGGTGAAAGGATACCTCAGAGCTACCAATCATTCCTTTTAAGTATAGCTCTTTCTCTTTACTCTTCCTCAGATTCCACAACTTTAGATCCTCCCCACCTGCTTTTTACCCCTGCTGTTTTAACATTTATCTGTGGAGAACTTGCCCCATAGGAAAATGCAAATGAAGCCAAAACCTCAGTGATTTTTTTTTTTTTTGAGAGGTTTTCGCAATAGGGCGCGTGCGCTCGCCAGACAGACAGAGAGAGACATAGAGACAGAAAGCGAGAAATCACCCCCCGGGGGGATGGTCACGCCACAATCCCTTCTCCTCCAATCTCCTCTTGGGATCTTGGGCACGCACGCACATGCGCCCGGCGTGAGTTTTAAGCCACCGGGTCCAGGACATGAACCGCGGTCGACTAAGTGGGAATCCAGTGACATAGCCATTACACTAACTGCTGGTTCCCAAACCTCAGTGAATTGAGGGGAGAAATGCTAAGGAAAGGCAGGGAAGGGGGCTGTTCACAACAGTCTTCTTACCTGGAGGCCAAATCCAATACCTAGTGGGAAAGAAAGTAAAAACTAAAGTTTAGGGGAAGAAAAGGAAGGAAAAGAAGGAGAAAGAGGAAAATGATCTGTTTTTGTGAAGAAATTAGTACTAAAAAATTGGCTTTTTAAAAAATTTGATTATTTTCTGTTTTTTTTTCTTTTTTTTTTTTGAGAGATTTTTGCTATAGGGCGCATGCACTAGCCAGACAGAGAGAGACAGAAAGCGAGAAATCACCCCCCCAGGGGGGATGGCCACGCTGCAATCCCTTCTCCTCCATTCTCCTCTTGGGATCTTGGGCATGTATGCACACACGCCTGGTGTGAGTTTAAGCCACCAGGTCCGAGACTCGAACCACAATCGACTACGTGGGAGTCCAGCAACATAGCCATTACGCTAACTGCTGGTCCCCAAAATTTGATTATTTTCTAGCCTTAGAGTCAGCTATCTTTTAGAAAACAGCCTCTGTGTATTTCCTAAAGAAAATTATTTACATATCTCAGTATAAGAAAATTTAGGGGAATTGTCTCCAGGGCTAAGTTGATGGTTGTTCATCACTTAAAAAGTGATGGTCTTTCATTGGAAGGTGATGCATTTTTGTTTATTGCTACTGTAATTGATAATATTTTATTTTGTAGCAATATGTGAGTTTGAAAATAAGGATCCCCTGCCAACCTAACTTATTCATTCATATGGAAAGAATTCTAAACTCTAGGTCCACCAAAAACCCAAGGTTAAGCCCTTACTCTGCCATAGGCAAGCTCTAGGATCTTGGGTGGTTAGTAAATCAGTTTGGGCTTCAGTGTCCTAATTTTTTTTTTTAATTGCCAGGGGTTACATGTGCTGACCAGAAACAGAGAGACAGAGAGAGAGAGGGGGAGAGGCAGAAAACATCACCCAGTGGAGTGTGATCATGCCACCATCCCTTCTCCTCCATTTCTCCCTCCTGTTGGGATTTTGGGTATGCTCACACATGTGCCTACCATGTTTTTCAGTGGAGCAAGATTTGAACCATGGTCAGCCATGTGATCTAGTTCTCTTAACCACTAGGCTACAGGCTGGCCCAGTTTCCTCATTTTTTTAAGTGAGATTCTGAAATAGAATATTGGTAGGTAGTGTTATCACAAGTAAACCACAGACATCAGAGCACCTCATACGTTAACCAACGTTCAGGTATTGAGTGTTCAGAGAAATCATGATGTATTTTTGCATAGAAAAATGAAGAAAACTATGTCATGACTTTTCCAACAACTCAAGAGTTGAGAATGCACGGAGAAGGAATACATAAGCCAACAAACACACATTTTTGGCAAGTAAATTCTATACAATATACAAAGCTAGTCTAACCCTCACTTCTTAAGTGTGTTCAGAGTTATATTATTATATGTAAGTGTCATGGGAAAGCTTATAATCAAAGACTGCATGTAGTAATTTGCCACAGAAAATAATTAGGCCCTTAATCAAGAGCGAATCACAGGCTCTTGGATCTGGAAGGCACATTTGTGGTTACCTGATCCAAACCCCCATTTACTGATGAGGATAAGGGCTATGCTGAGACAGGTTAGGTGACTCACCCGTGGGAAGTCGCAGGATGGTAGTGACGGGGCTGGATGGAAGTCAGGGCCTTGCCCCACCCTTGCTCTTACGGCAGTGCGACAGGAGCGATTCTCAGGGAAGAGGAGTAGGAACTGGTCCTGACTTTTATATTCAGCCTAGTGAGTTTCGTTGTTGTTGTTGCTGTTTTTTAAAGAAAGACAGTTATGTTTTGAGCAATGACTTTGATTATTTAATTTTACTTATATGGAAATATGGCTATGAATTGCCAAAAATGTCACAAACCCTACTGGAACAATTCCAGATTCTAAAGAAAAAGGCTTATATTTTTCTAAACTGAACTTCATTAAAGCACCTGCACATGTAATTCCTTTGACAAGTAAACACACAAACCGCTGTTGCACAGGGCTCGGTCCTGGGTCCACTTCGGGTTCAGATTGTCATCAATGAGTCTGATGCTGCAATAGCATCCTCATTAAGTTCATAGATGAGACTGAATTTAGAGTGCAGGCAAAAGCCTTGGGGGATGCGATTAGAATTGGAAATGACCTCAACAAATTGGACAAGTAATCAGAAACTAACAGGATGAAGTTTCTTAAAGACAAGGGCAAAAGGAAGTTAGAACTCAGGGAAAATAAAGACAAGAAAAGTCTGAGCCATGGAAATGGCAGGTTAGGCTGAGAGCTATCAAAATGTGGGGGTTACTGTGAACCTCACATTCACATGATGCAATTAGGTAGCAGTTGTCAGCATTTGCCACGACACACGTTGATGTATACGTTGGGTCATCAGGAAAGTCATGATGTATTTTTCTATGTTTTTCTTTCTTTCCCTCTTTTTTTTTTTTTTTTTTTAAATTCTTTCTTTTAGAGATTTTCGCTATAAGGGCAGATGTGCTCACTGGAGAAACAGAGACAGAGAGACAGAAAGCAAGAAATCACCCCCAGGGGGGATGTCCATGCCACAATCCCTTTTCCTTCATTCCCCTTTGGAATTTTGGGCATGCAAGCACACATGCCTAGCAAGAGTTTTAAGTTGCCAGGTCTAAGAATCGAACCATGGTTAACCACATGGAAGTTCAGTATGTTCACCACTATGCTACCTGCTAGCTCTGTTTTTTTTTTTTTTTATGCAAAAATGTGTCATGACTTGTCAGGCAACCCAATATGTGAGGCAGTAAGGTTTCCTGAATGGACAGCTATGACTCTGGGGTGGTTCAGTACCCAAAATGGTTCTTTTTATTATAGAATTTGTTCTCCTAAAGGTATGCTGGTATAAGACTGGAGGTTAGTATTGCTCACAAATTAAAAAAAAAGTTTTATATAAAAATTACTGTTTTCTGGCTACCGGAGTAGCTTATTTACTCAACCTACCTACCAGCTAGCTTTTTCTGTCACACATTTGTCTCTGGAAATACAGAGAAACTTGGTTATTCTTTAAGCCTATGTTTCTCATTCTTAACAGATAGTTCAGAATGGTCTGGAAGTATTTAATATTGTTGTTATTACCATTTTTTTAAGAGAGATTTTTGCTATAGGGTGTGTGCATGCACTAGAAAGACAGAGACAGAGAAAGTGAGAAGTCAACCTCCAGGGAAGATGACCATGCTGCAGTCTCTTCTCCTCCATTCTCCTCTCAGGTTTTGGGGTACACATGCACTCATGCCTGGTATGAGTTTCAAGCCACCAGGTCTGACTCTTGAATAGCAGTCGGCCAGTACCTTAACTATCATGCCACCTGCTGGCCCCATTACCATTCTTTAATATCAGCATGCCACTGAGATGCTTGAACACTTTGCCTACATATGACATTCTATGAAGTTTAATTATATTCACTTAAAGATAAATTCAGAGTAGAAGAGCATAGACCCTGGGCAGAAACCAGCCAAAGAGAAACTATAACATGATGAGGAAAAACAAATAGGATGCTGGGCCAAGACTGAAGACAATGGTTATGGGAGTAACAGAGAAATGATTGGATTGGGACCAACAGATGGCATCATGGTTATGATGCTAGATTCCCATGTAGTCGACCACAGTTCAAGTTCCAGAGTTCCAGAACCAGTGACTTGAAACTCTTGCCAGGCATGTGTGCATGCGTTCCCAAAATCCCGAGAGGAGAATATAGGAGAAGAGAATTCAGAGTGGCCATCCCCCCAGAGGGGTGATTTCTCACGTTCTGTCTCTCCAGTTAGAATATGCACCCTATAGCAAAAATGTCTCAAAAAAAAAAAAAAAAAGAAAAAGAAAAGAAAGATTGGATTAATGTGTGAGAGAAAGTAGGATTAATAACAGCATGACAGAAGTCAGAGTAATTGCTTATTCATAAGGTCCTGGGCTGACTTTACACAGATTATCTCATTTAATATTCAGATATACATATAAATATAGTTTAGGTCTACATTTTGCAGATGACAAAGACGAGGAAAGGGGCAGGATAGTGCATTTATCCAAGGAGGTAAAAGAACTAGCATTTGAACTAGAGACTTCAACGTCTTGTGTTTTCTAACTCAATTAATTTGCATCTATAAGTATAAGAGAAGAAGAGAAGGTGAGGAATGAAATAGATAAAATGGAGAAGAACAAGGGAAAATTTAATAAGTGAAGGAGATAGAGGAAGAAAGAGAGAAAATGAAAAGAGGAAGGAGAAAAAGAAAGAAAATAATGGAGAGAAAGGAAGAAATAGAGAAAATAAAGCCTGCAATAGAACGAATCCAAGGAGGCGAGAAGTCCAGCAGAGGACAGTAGCTTCTGATAAGAACGTTCATGTCTTCCCCAGCACTCTGTTTCTTTCCAATCTTCCTTGAGTACTGGGTCTTGTTGAGAACTCCAAGATTCACAGGAGTGTAAAAGAACCTTGCAAATGTCTATTGGCACACAGAATAATTACAGGGGTCATAAATGGAACACGCGTGAGAACTTAAAAGGAAATGGGACACTGAACATTGAGGAGTGACCTATTAGTGGTCTTCAGGTATGAAAAAGCTATTAACACAGTAACCACTGGAAACCGCAGGAGTTTTCTGGAATTAGAGCAGATTTCAATGTCCGTGGACACTGTAACCGCTTTTACTGCCTTTACCACTGCAGACTCTTTTTATTTTTATGATCTCTTGAGGTGCTATCTGGTAACCATAGTCTATGAATCAAGAAGCATTGTTTTCAAAATTCTTCTGGGATCTTTCAGAGGATGGACACGATCTGAACCAGACTGCCTTTCCTGGAAGGGCTATGGCTCAGGGGAGACAACTGGACTTGAATTTTGACACTTGAATTTAAATTTTTAGCTCAGAAACTAAGTTACTCATCTTTTCTGGACAGCAAGCAGTTCTCTCTTTGGTGAAAATGCAGAAAATATAAATTTACCTCCCTGGGCATGCAGCATGCCTTTCTCAGGGTTAGAGAGATAGGATGCCTTCAAAAAATGTTATCTCTCATTTCCTTTTCCATCCCATGGGGTACAACAAAGACACAGAGAGGGCTTGTCTCCACATGGCCTCTGGTGTATAGGGACAGCAGGAGTAGGATAATGAGGGAGAAATGCGGTAATGTCCAGAAAATTCAGACCTGTTCCATTTCCACAGGCCGAGAGAGAATGGAACTTCCCGTGCTGAGGTCACCAGGAGCACACAGTTCTCTGGGCAATAGGACTTGGCAGAAGCGCCATCCACTCCATTTTCCGAGTGGTTCTTCAGTGTTTAAGGCTAACATCTGTGCTCTGATATTTGCATTTTTAAGATGGACCATATTTAAATGAGAGCTCAAATGGAGACAGATCCCTACACTTCTGGAGATTAGTTTAATTTGCACATTAAATAGACACTTTCTGGGATCTGTGACTGAGGGCCATATTGGAAACTAAGAAGCACAGCTCTGACTGTCGGGAAGGCTTGTTTTTCCTTCGGTGCTACTTCCTACAGTCAGTGATCAGTGACTGCCTCTGCTAACAACCTCCTTCTTCTGCATGTACCTGTGATTCACATTCATTCAGCAGGCATGTACGTGTGCATATGGACATGTCTTGGCCTCACTTTACATCTTGCAGAAAAAAAAACCAAAACACTGAACTTAAAGTTCTTCAAATGTACTATTGTCATTTCTAGGTATCATGGGATACCTTTGAATGAGTCTCCTATCTGTCTTATTTTAGTTACCTGTGAACCACTGTGTGGAAAACAGGGTCAGGGGAAGTATCCTGATCTGGGAAGTTGTCAATTGTGTACTTAAAATCATAGGAGATGAGCTTTTGTCCAGTTTCTTTGAGCAGACCTTGTTGTCTCTTTGTTTTCTCTTGTTGTCTTTGGCTCAGGTCAAAGAGGGCATACTTTCACCATCTGGGACAGCAGAAAGATGACAGCAGGTCTTTCTGAGAGGTAGAAACCTTTCTTTCCACTTCAGTGAGAAATCTAATCTTGCTTCTTTTAAATCACCTTTGCCACTCAGACATGCACACTTATTTACAGGTCAGTAACACCATTTTGGCCTTGGACTCTTAACCAAGCTCTGTTGAGTTAGTAAAACAATATACTGATTGTTAGTAAATAAAACCCAGCCTTACTTATTACCTAATAAGTGCACAGAGTAGAAGGTACAGGGAGAGTTGAAATACCCAGTGAACTATCTGAATGGGTTTCTTAATAATATATACAGTTTCTCATTACATATGAAGGGCCTAATGTCCAAAGCAGGGAAAAAACAAAACCTAGAAAACTCCTCCTCAAGGTCCTGTTTACGCTTAGATTATGAAGGATAATAATTTGTTAGCTTTGGTAAGACCCTGTGTTGTGATTATCATTACCACTTGGAGAAAATGCTGACTAAGCCATGAACTATTTCTTGCTGCAAATGCAAACGGTATGGAAATCATGACATTTTCATTCACTGGTAGATGCCACAACTTCACTGGTGACGGAATATCTCACTAAAGAAGACTAACTGATGTGTTCCTTGAGGAAATGTACAGAGGTGCATAATTAATTTCTTGTCCTTTGCCATACTTACATTTTTTAACCTGCTCCATATGGGTTGTGAGTGTCATGACGAAAACTACGCAAAGGGGAGCAGTGAGCATAATTAGGAATAGAGACTCATCCTTCAGGTTTCAACTTAAACATCTTTTATCCAAATCTGCTCCCTCTTCTTACATACTACCCTGCAACTCTGCCTTTGTTTATTTTCAGTTTTCAGAGCTCATGTAACTTATTCTTCATTGCTTTGAATTTGGTCAAGATTTGAATTCAAGATCACACTGTTTGGTCACTCAACTTGACAAAATCTCCTCCTCCTTCTCCTCCTCTTTCTTCTTCTTCTCCTGTTAAAAATTTGCCAGAAGTTGCTTACTTTCATGAGAGGAGAGAGAGAGACAGAGACAGAGACAGAGAGACAGGGAGAGAGACAGAGAAAGAGAGAGAGAGAGAGATCACTGCACGTGGGAACAGTCATGCCTTAATACCTTCTCCATTTCTCCCTCCTTTTGGGATTTCAGGCATGCAAGCAAATGTACATGGCATGTTTTTTAAGCTGCTGGGTCCAGGACTCAAACCATGTAGTTGGCTATGTGGGATTTAGCCACTTTAACCACCACATCACCAGCTGGATCAGCTTGTAACATCTCTATGTCATTGTCTCCCACATTTATATCTCCAGTCCAGAACTCTGACCTAAACCCCAAGCTGTTATGCCCACCTGCTCTTTATTTCTATTGGGATGTATGACAGGAATCTTAATCTTACTCTACCCAAAAACCAGACTCTTGATTTTTCTCTGCAAGTCTGTTTCCCATCCTCCATGTTCTTCATTTTAGCTAATATTTATTGAGATCATCCTCTCTTCCAGACACTATTCTAAGTGCTTTGCAAGAATTAACTTATTTAATCTTCATAACAATCCTACAAAGTTTGTATTATTAATATCGCCACTTCACGGAGGATGACACACAGAGAGATGCAGAGAAAACTTGCCCGAGGTTACACATTTAAAAGTAGCAGAGCTGGGCATGGATGTTAGGCCATCTGGTGTCAGTGCCCACATTGGCTTCAGCCTAATCCCTGTTTTGTACAAGATTTGTGTCAGTAAATGGTATCACCCAGTTTCTCAGACTTCATACCTCAGAGTTATTTGATTCCTTTAGCTCTCTATCTAATATCAAATGTGCTGGGAAATCCTGTTATCTCTACCTTCCACCATATAGTGAACTGCCCAATTCACACTCCCTGCATTGCCATCATCACAAAGTTACCATCATCTGTTTCCTTGTTTTCTACATCCACTCTTATTCCCCACAGACAATTATCTATGTAATAGCCAAAGTGGTCCTTTTGAAATCTAACAGTTATGTCAGTTATTTGCTCAAAACCCCACAACATCTTTTCCATCAACATGGACTATCCAAATTCTTACTGTGGATGGCTGATAGGGCTGAGGAAGGCTCCTCTCTACCTCCCAGACTCATCTGCTATCACTGTTTCCTTGGATGCCCAGCTCCAGTCATGCTGGCCATCTTTCTAGTCCTTTAACAGTTCAGTCAGGGTCCCATCGCAAGATCATCATTCTTGTGGTCTTCTGCTTGAAATCCTCTTCCTTCAGAGTCACACGACTCTCGCTTTATTCATGTCTTTGCTTAAATGTCACCTTAGTAGAGAGGACTTCCCTGTTGACCCTGTCCAGATCTCATCACACATCATTGTCTTTCCCACCTTTAATTTTCTTAGTAGCAGCTCTCTCTAGCTGACATTTTGGTGCATACCTGTGTTTGCTTATTATGTTCTTACTGTAGACTGTAAACTTCCAGGGGTCAGGAACTAGTTTGTCATCACTCTCTCCAGCACCTAGGAAAGTGCCTGCCTCCTCATAGATGTGTAGTAATATTTGTGGAATGAAAGAAAAGATAAACAAGAAGCTGTATTCTAATTACATCTGTCGCTACATGCAAGTTCCACCTGAACTTATGTCTCCTAAACTGCTAGACGTATGAAACACCTTTCCCAGCATAAACGTGTGGGAACACCAATGTGCAGTCATTTCCTCACTTCTGCTAACCACCTAAATGAAGCAGAATGTCCTTCTTAAAGTGAGCAAATGGCTGGATTCAGGGCACAAGCGATAGAATGCTGGTTCATGTGTGCGCTAATCCTTCGGTGCCCATAGTCTACCGTTTTAATTACTATTTAGGTCTGTTACTTCCAACAGACATTGCAGATACTGCTTGCCTGTTGATTCCAATTAGAAAATTATCATTGCTGAAAAGCCACTGGAGGTTGTAAGTCCATATGTGGGCTACTTTTCTATCTTCTACTCCTCCCAGCATCCTGAACTAACAGAATGGTGTCTAGGTAGGGAGAGAGAAGTAAGATAAATATCCATTCTTCATCTAGAGAGCTCTTAAATGAGGG
Organism: Tupaia belangeri chinensis; assembly: GCF_000334495.1. NCBI lineage: Eukaryota > Metazoa > Chordata > Mammalia > Scandentia > Tupaiidae > Tupaia > Tupaia belangeri. The sequence goes on from NW_006203583.1 coordinate 711,287, forward strand.
TCTGTTGACTTCCCTTCCTTGTAGAAAACAGGAAGAAAAAGATTATTGGCTATGAAGGAGAGCCAGAGAGGTCATAATAGCATCATTTGAAGACTGTTGCCACTCTTCTGCCAATTTTCTCCACAGCCTCCCCGTAACACTCATCTTTGGAGTGGACTGTACTGTCTGGGATTCCATAGAGTTCTAGAAAAAAAATCTAGAAGGTAGCCATGAGTTCAGGTAAAGGAATCTTCAGAAGTTACGAAAGTAGAATGTCGGGACCAGCAGATGATGTAATAATAAAGTTGTTGGACTCCCCCATAGTTGACTGTGGTTCAAGTCCCGGACCTGGATGCTTAAAACTCACTCTGGGCACTTGTGCGTGCATGCCAAAGATCCTGAGAGAAGAATGCAGGAGAAGGAGTTGTAGCATGACCATCCTCCCTGGGAGGTGATTTCTCACTTTCTCTCTCTCTGTCTCTCTGGCAAGTGCATGTGCCCTAAAAAAAGAGTAAAAGGTGATATTGAAAACAATGAAATAAGACAAGACACTCTGTAAGAAATGATTATTAGCCTTATACACTTCAACTCTGTTACTTAGCTGCTCTTATAGGTGGGTGTGGCTCTGTGGTTGATGCCTAGTGGGTGCAGTGTGAGCAAAAGTGACAGTGTATTTCCCGGTCCTGTCCCACAGAATCGTCCTTCACAAGTGCAATAATGCTTCCTTTGTCTCTGTCTGGCTAGAATACAGACACCTCCCTGGAACATTGGGAGCCTCCTATTTCGGATGGCAGAGTCTACATTGGCCCGGGTCCCCAAATAACTGCACAGAGAAGGCTTCCTTGCCAACTTCAGTATGGTTACATGAACTGGAAATGAAATTTGATTGTATTAAAATTATAATACATTTCACACTATTTGTCACAGCAGTTAGCCTACCATAGCTAATGCACCCATGTTTTAACTTGTTTTTCAATAGATAGCATTTCTTTCCTCTTCAGTTGATTACAAGCTCCTTGAAAGCAGCATCCGTGTATCATCTATGTAGGGCCTCACACAGAGACTGGCACAGGATGTGAAATCAGTAGTATTTGTTGGTCAGAGACTTTATTTCTCTATCTTTTATTCAAGGGGAGTTCAAACATGAGTAGGAACATGGCCAAATCATACGGGTTTTTCATTTTGCTTTGAAATCCATCTTGGCTGTGAAGGATCCCTTATGTATGTGTAGCGGCTCAGAGCTAACATGGCCAGTGAAGTGTGACCCACATTTTTATTATCCATAAATGGATTATCTGCTGTGACCCAGCTCTTCCATCATTTCAGCACGTTCCTCCTGTCAACAGCTGTGTTACTGTGTCGCAGGCACAGAGAAGGCCCTGAGCCACGGGAGACTCAGAAACAGGTGGGGGCGGCTTGGGAGCGGTGCTTGTGTTCCTGAGTTTGAGACATCTGCAAGTTAAATACAATGTTGATTACCTTTTTACAATCATATGCATCTTTCTTATTACTTATTACGGTACATAATCAAGAGCTGACGATCGGGATATTTAAGATCAGGTAGGGTACTGAATCAGCCCCTCCTAGGTGCAAATGAAACTTTTTCAAAGCAGGAATTTATCAGTTTGGCATCAGAGCTCTTTGAGGGAACAAAATGCATTTTATTTCCACCAGCTTGCTGCAGGTCTGTCTGGCAGGTGACACACGGAAATATTAAAATCCTCATTGCAGTGGGAGATGAGTCTTACCCTGTGGTCCTGATTACTACAGAGTAATCCCTGGTTCCTTCATTCTCCATTGTAGGAACCAGTGTCCTCATGGACGCCCCCCACACACACACACACACTCCCACTACTGTCACTTCCCACTTTTCTCCTTGCCTCTAAAGACCTGTTTTTCAAAATGTTTGTATAAACCAAGAATACATGAGTGTTTTCGGATGTGTTAGCATGCATGATGCAGCTGTTCAAACTCAGGTTACTGGGTTCCACCCCCACAGTTGCTGATTCAGTATGTCTGGAGTGAAGCCTGAGAATTTGCATGTCTATCAAGTTTCTAAGTGAATCCCAAGCTGCTGGTCTGGGGGCCACATTTTGAGTCCCACTGGTCTAAATTCCTTCAGCTTCACTCCATGTTAATGAAGGACTCTGTCAACATGCATAGGTGCAACAGCTATTCAAGGGGAGGCCCCCAGAAGGGGACTGCTGCATCCCTATGAAGCTAGGTTGTAGCTGTGAATGGGGAGCACTCAGGCAACTCAGGGAGATGTCACCTAATGCTCTGGGCCTTCAGTCTCTTCCTTTTGCTTCTCCAAATGTATTCCCTCATTCCCCCTCTTGGTAAAATGAAGAGCAGGTCAGAGATGAGTGGTTCTCCATTCTGGTGTGCATTAGAATCACCTGCGGAGACTTTAAATAATACTGTTTGGTCTATATCATGCTTAGAGATTCCAATATAACTGGTCTGGGCGATGGACCAGGAACCAGCATTTTAATAGGTTACTAGTGATTCCAATAGAAAGCCTGGTTGAAAGCCACTGCATTCTCTGACATCATCTAGGTCACTTCCAGACCTTACAGTCTACATTCATGCCCAGTCCCTGTGGGATCTCATCTGATCTATGTGTCCCCCTGCCCAGCCCACAGTCCTCCAACCTCACTGACTCTTTGCCCTGACCCCTGCCTCACCTCCCTCTATGCACATTGTATTCTGTTTACCGGGTGGCACAAAGTCCCTTCATACCTCATTAACTTCCTCTGCTTAATTAGGCACAGGACAAGTCCCAAACAACTGCAGACTACATGGAAATTCACTGATAAAAACATCAACAACAAATTAGGAGAAGCAGAGGAGGGACCCCTTCCTGGAAAGTGACTTTTATTAATAAAGTCATGCAAGAGTGGGAAGTGGGAAAATTGCATTCACGTGTTCTGCATTATGTATTCTCTTGGGCTGGCCCAGCCCTCTGTTGTGATTCCTACAGGTTCACATGTGCTTGCTATTTACAAGTGACTCAAATGAGAGAATTTCTGTCTCTTTCCTAAATTACCCTTTATCCTTTCAATAAGCAAAATGAAGTAGAAACTAAGCAGAGATCTGGATGCTTTGGCTTTCTCAAATACACATTTACTGCAGCCCCAAAGATGCTTAAAGCAAGATGGTGGCAAGGAGGCTAGTGGGGTATGACCTAGCTTTGCTTTAATTGTATTCTGACTCTTTGGTACTTGAACTAGAAGTCCTGGAACCTTCTTTACCTTTTTTGAACTCAAAGCTTCAGTTGGTAGAACTTTTTCAATTAAGTTGTCCTTCTATTTTTATTTATTTATTTATTTTTAAAGAATTTTTTTGCTCTAGGATGTGTGCACTCACCAGAGAGACAAGAGGGAGAGAAAATGAGAAATCTCCACCCAGGGAGGATAGCCACACCACAATCCCTTCTTCTCCCGGGACTTGGGGCACACATGCATGCTCACATGCACACACGCACACACACGCACACAGGCCTAGCGTGAGTTTCAAGCCACCGGGTCTGGGACTCAAACTTTGGTCAGCCATGTGGGAGTCCAGTGCCACAACCACTATGCCACCTGCAGGCCTCTCAGTTGTCTTTTTAAATGATTTTTTTTTTCTTCCCTCATTCAAATGGTTCTAATTAAGTTGAGGGACAATTTTGTTAAGGTGAGGGACACTGAAGCTATTTTGATGGGATTTTAATTCCAGCATGTGTCTGGACGTGAACCCGAGGCCTGGGGACTGGTGCCTTTCTGCTAATTAATTCTTCATGTCAGGCATCTGGAAACCCGCCTCTTCTGCCTCATTTGAGAGTCTAATTAATTAAGCTGTGATTGTGAACAGGCCTTTTCTCCCCCAGCACTTTTTTCATCATCTGTTTCTTTAGCCACAAGCTGGTGACCCCATTTAATGGTAAACTACCTGGCCAATAATTCTGTCCTCCTATGGAAGGAGGAGGTTGCTTTTGGAGACTGCCCAGCAGTATGCAAGGAGCCCAGGCTTTGGAATGAGACAGATAAGGATTTGAATCCAACGTAGCCATTTATTAATTCCATGATTACAGCCAAATTACCTCACACCTCCACTTCTAAGTTTCCCTATTTTCCCCTGCAAGCCCCACCATGTAGCCCAGTGTCTGGCACATCACTGTTACTCCCTAAATAGTGAGTATTTTTTGCTGAATGGGAGCACTTATACTACCTTGTTTTTGTATAAGGAGTAGCAAGTTTCAAGCCACTTCTACATACATTAGCACATTTATCTCTCTCTGACTCCTGTAGGAGTATTTTGCCAAATGTTGCTACCATCATGTTTTACAGTTAGAGAATCAGTCTCTGCAAGGTTAAGTCCCTGGCTAGTCAGAGACAGGATTGGCTGAGGCTTCATCTTCTTTGCCTAGAGCTCTTGCTTTGAGAAAGGTATCCCCCTGACTTTCAGAGGATGACATGAAACTAGATTATAAACAGGAGGGATTTTAAAAAGAAGAAGTAGAAAAGTTATATAAGCTAGGGCTGGCTCTGTAGTACAACAGTTACTAGTGCTATGCAGAGGCAGCTGGATCCCACATGGCTGACTATGGGTCAAATTCTGGCCCAGTGACTTAAAAAAAAAAAAAAAAAAAAGAGGAAGAAAGGAAAAAAAACATATGTGCATAAGCAAGAAAGTAGAAGTGGAATATTATTGATGATAACATGCTTGATTGGGTCACTGTGCAGTTTATTCTAGATGGGAGATTACATTTAGTACGCTGTGATGATGCTCAGGGAATGAATGTTAGGGAAAAAAAAAAAATCAGAATTAAAGACTATGTTGGGGCCGGCAGATGGCATGGTGATTGGGGGCACTGGACTCCAACTGCAGTTCAAGCCCCAAACCTGATCGCTTGCTTTCTCACTTTGTCTTTCTCTCTTTCTCTGTCTCTCTCTCTGCTGAGCACATGTGCTCTTATAGCAACTTTTTAAAGATCATAGTAATAATAGATAAAATTAAATAAATAACTTTAAAAAAAATGAGTGAAATTTATAATATGAAATTACACCTCAATGTTGGAAGAAGAGGAGCGGGCCAGCCCATGGCATGTGGTGAAGGTGGCTGGATCCCACATAGCCCACCACACGTTCAAGTCCCGGACCCGGAGGCTGGAAAAGCGCACTGGAGCATACGCATGCCCGGAATCCCGATAGGAGGGGGAGGCGGAGAAGGGACTGCGGTGTGCCCATTCCCCATGGGGCGTGCTTTCGTACTGTCCCCTCTGGTGGGTCAAATTCTGGCCCAGTGATTTAAAAAAAAAAAAAAAAAAAAGAGGAAGAAAGGATTGCATACACAACCAGGCTCCGTTGGGGAGAGACAGTGCTTTCTAGCTTTCTCTCTTTCTTTTGTGCATGTACAAGTGCCCATTGCCTCTCCCTACCCAAAGGAAAAAAAAGTCTCTAAAGCACCTTAACAAAGAAAATGATGAAATACTGATGCTGATTCTCAAGGCGTTGAAATGCCTATAGAGAAAAACGATCTGATATATGGGAACATACTGACAATCTAACTCTTAATTTCATATTCTATAGCATCTTCACTTAACGTGCTGCCAGCTTTTGTCGGTTTATGAGAAAATTGCTAGCAATTGATGTGGCCCAAAGTCATTGACTAATTTCAGTAACATGAATACTTACACTTGGACAGTGACATATGTTTGATTTTTCTACCAGCCCTATGAAATTTATAGAAGTAGAATGTATACATACATATCTCCTCACTTTGATGATAAAGAAAATCAGATTCCAAGTGGTTAAGTGATTTGCTAACTTCACAGGGCTCGTCTGTGGTAGGACCGTGCCCGAAATCCAGGATTTCCAACTCTATGTTTAGTGGTATTTCAATAGTGCTACAATTAAGAAGGACTTACGTCAGCACTGTACTTATTTATGTTAAAGAGCTCTAAAGAAGTTTGTGCTATTTTGTCTTTAAATTCTCTCTCAGTTAGTCTGTCTTTTCCTTGGTCTTGCCTTTTAATTCTCTCTCTGTTGGTCATTTTCTTGTCTTCTTCCTTGGTTTTGCCTGATATGTGTAGCCTCTTTCTGAGGTAGATATATTTCACTCAGCTTGTGCTATGTAACAACTGCCTGGCTTGACACAAACACTATTTTATTACCCAGTTTTCCTTGAATTCACAGGTCAAGGTGAGACAAGCTGGGTAATTCTTAAGTTGGTCACACAGGAGGTCACTAATCTGGCTGCAGTCATCTGCGGGCTCAACTGAGGATAGATCATATAAAATGGCCTCACTCGTGTCTAGCTGGCCATCAGTCAGGCTTCATTCTGCAAGTTCTCTTATCCTCAGAAAGACTGGCCCAAGTATTTTCAGTGCTATCAGCATCATTCCAAGTGGACGAGCTCCAATGTACTGTCACTCATCACGTCTATACATGTGTTATGGTTTTTGATATCCTTTTGGCCAAAGCAAGTCACAAAGCCAAACTCATAATCGGTACAAGAGCAGATTTTACAAAGGCATGGATACTGAGTCATATGATTCATCAGATACCACCAGTATAACAACCTACTACAAACGGGTATAAAAATAATATCTATACACCATAAATGACTATTCTGAGAATTAAATTTGATAATATATATGTTTTGCTTAGCATGGCCACTGACCCATAGTATATGCTCAAAAAATATTAGCTGATATTGTAAGTAGAATCATCATCATTATTATTAGCTGTCAGGAACAGGTCCCCCTTCTGAATTATGCCCACTCATTTGCTCACCTAAATTTGTGCCCACTGTGACAATATTCCATATGCTGGCAATGGGGCTACAAGAAAATAGTATTTAATCCCTACCATTTAGGGATTCATAGACTACTAAAAAGACCAGACACATTGGTAACTAAGTATAATATACTCTGGCAGATTCGGTGATTAAAATATGTACAAGATATTCTCAAAATATAGAGGAAGGATACGTAGTCCCTTAACCCAGCCTGGGATGTGAGGAGGAAAGGCTTATTGGTATAGATACTGTATGAGCTGAATTCCAAGGGTGAGTGGGTCACCTAGAAGACCAGGAGTTTAAAGTGGAGAATTCTGCCATGAGTAAAACCAATTAGGGAAGAAAAAACATAGTATGTTGTTATGAATTAAAGTTACTAGGCCTAGGAATCTTGACGAGCTCAGCCAACAAGAAACAAAGTCAGGGGCATGGGGAGAGAGAGACAAAAAGAAGGAGGAAGAAGAAGAAAATGGAAGAATTAAAAGAGAGGGGAATAGGTGGGGAACAAAAGTGTACTTTTTCGAGATTAGATATTATCCTGTGGGTGAATGAAGAGGTGCTGACAAGCTTTGAGAAGGTAGGATGGAGTCCAGAGGTGCATTTTAGAGAGATTACTCTGGGGACCAAGTGGAGGACTCACTGGCCACTGGAAAAATAGTAAGACCGGAAGGGGGGGGAAACAGAAGTAATACAGAAATCCAGGCAAGAGGTGGCGTGTCTGAGAAGAAAAGCCAGGGCAGGATCCTTGCCTCCAAAGCTGGAGAAATGCATTTCAGTGAGAAATGGAATGACCTTGCTCTCATAGTTTAGGATAATATAGTCTAGAATATCTGACCATCTGGAAGCTATTTCTATGTACTTAGCCCATGCAATTATCCACAATATTGACCTTTATTAGCTTAGAAGAGGGTGGTAGACACTGAACAATCTTATAGTGAATACTATTGTTAGGGATTTAGTCTTATTAGGGGCCTTTAGTAAGATGTGGGGAAACTGTTTTGTGAATTCGATGAAACAACTTAAAACAGTGAGTACCTTCTTGCACATACATCTTTCAGGATTTTCACTTGTTTATTTGGTCTAGTCTTTTAATATTATAATGTATTTTAGTGACTTTGACCTCTGCCATTGGTGCTCCCTATTGTCTCAGTAATTTTTATTTGTCTTTTCAATGTTTATGCTTTCTTTTTATATGTATTCACAACCTTATGTCTTAGATTTCCTGGATGATCAGACTTTCAGCTATGCTGCTTCATTGTCCCAGAAAGCACATTCATAATTACCAGTGTTTACATTCAGATTTGTGGTCTGGAAAACATTGTCATTATACTTATACAATATGTCCCTTTTCTAGAATGCTTCTCGGTACTTTCTTTTTAACACTTGGGCATGAGCACCCTGCAGTGATAAAAACAGTCTCTGCCGTCGCATCTGTTGAGGTCCTGTTCTAGTCCAGCTACTTTTTCTAGCTCCTAAATATTTGCTTGCAATCTTGATTTTGCCGATTTGGTTGGTTTATGGAATGTACGGCAATTTGCATCACTTTTCACTGGTGTCCTGAGATACACTTGAAAGAGAAGCTAGTCCAGTGTATCTAAGATCAATGGGTAGACTCTTGCAAATATATTTCAAGTAACCTTTTCCTCAAGCATATTGGAAACATGTGAAACTCAGGAGGATCATGGAGGGAGGTGTGATGAGACTGTCCAGGGGTGAGGGACAGAGCAAGCAGGGAATCAGACCAGTTAGTGTTGTTCAAAGAGCAGTCTAATCATCTCTGATATCCAGGAGTCTTCCATGAAAACGCTTTGCCTTCTGATAGGGGACACTGTTTCCATTTGTCTTTTTTTTCTCCTGCTGCTTTGGACCCCAGAACCTCTAATGCTATGGCTGGTCTAAGGTTGATAGAGCTACTAAGGACAGGACAGGAGGGCCATTCTGGATCAAGACTATTTATTACAATTTCTACTCTGTGTTTGATGTAGTTCTCTACATTGTGTATGCCTTATTTGATACTTGAGGTAATACAGAGGAGGAGGGACAAAAGCAAAGGCTTTAGTATCAGATTGACTGGGTTCAAGTCCTATTTCTGCCACTTGCTTGGCTTGAACCTCTTCTTTGAATCGTATTTATAAGTTCTAAATCCTTGGAAAGAATTCGTGGAAGGGGTTCATGGGAAGTAGAAGGGGAGATGGAAGACATCCAGATGACTGGACCTGGCAGCAGTGTTGACACGTGGACCAGGTAGGAAGAGATTCCAAATGACCTACTGAGTGAGACTGGCTGTGAGCATGGACATTGTGGCATCCTAGCAACCCCAGAAGGCCCAGGGGCCAGGTAGGGGATGCAGTCACAAATCAGGTACTCTAGTCAGTGGCCTTGCCTAAACCCAAGGCTCTGAGAGTTGAATGGAGGTATCATGCTGCTCCTTTATTTTGCCACATACAGGGAGGCACTTGTTTGGGAATGGCTATAAAATCCGCCTGTCACCGGCCACCCAACCCTACATCTTGGCTCCTGAGATGCTCACAGAAATGGATGATGATAGGATGATAGGCCTTTCCATTCTCCGCCATCATGGTGTGTGCAGGTCATTTAGTTCTCCACCATGTCTTCTCACAAGACTTTCGGAATCAAGCAGTTTCTGGCCAAATAAACAGAAGCAAAATCATCCCATTCTCCAGTGGATTCTAATGAAAACTGGTAGTAAAGTCACGTACAACTCAAAGAAGTCACAAGGGTGAAGAACCAAGCTGGGTCTCTAAGGACCTAGACAGGAGATGGCCCACATATTTATACTCTATCAAGGTCACTATGGTCCTGCCACACCAAGCTGAAAATGACCACCACTACCTGGATACTTGGCAGTGTTTAATTGGAAAAAAATGCTTCACTTTGTTTCTAAGTTCTGCATCGTTAGGCAAGTTTAGCAATAAATATGTGAGGCCTTTTAAAAAAAAAAGAGAAATTGATGGTGATAGATATCACTGCTACCACCACTACAGCCATTTACTCAGGGCTCGCCATGTTCCAGGCATTTTACAAAGCACTTTATGTATACTCTTGCATTTAATTTTCATTAAAGCCCCACACAGATAGTTACAGTTATTATCCATTGCTATTTATAGATGAGATAAACAGTGCATTATGAAGACTGTTTGGTTTATAAAAAGTGGAGACACAACTTGAAGTAGCTTAAGCAAAAGACGAATTTATTATAAGAATATTGGATTGTCTCAACAGAACCTACAATGGGAATGGGATTGAGCCTCCAGATCAGCTATAAACCAGTGCTTTGATGCCTTGGTACATCTTGTTCACTCTCACTGGTATTTATTTTCTATGGCCTCTCCTTCATTCTTGTTTCTCTACATAGGCCAGTTTTTTCACAGGCTATATAGCATAACTGCCCAGAACTTCTGAGCTTTACCTATTATAGTTTATGCTCCTAGAGTGAGATTGACTTAACATTTTCTTGGTCCTAAGGCCAAAACTCCCAAGGATTCGACCTTGCCGATCAGGTGCCCCACTTCTTCTCAGCTGTGGCTGGGTCAGCAGGTGGATATGGAAATGGAATGACATGAACAAGACCATGTGGATGGTTTTGAAGAATAGGCAGTTTGCAAAAGAAGGCACTACTAAGCTAATAAGAGTTGTGGGGAGGGAATGCGTTAGAAAGAAAGGACAGGCATAGCTGGTCAATAGATAAAACCGTAGGAGTTCACAACATAGAATTGAAAAGATCAGGTAACTGGTTCAGAGTTACACACAACCAACAACGGTCAAAGTCAGGATTCAAATTAGGCCTTTCTGATTCTAAATCGTATGTTCCCTTTTTCTTCTTATAATTATGCCAGATGTTGCATGTACAGACCGGGGTGGGGGGGAGAAAGGAGTGGCAAAAAGCAAAGATTTTGGAATCAGACTGCAGAGGTTCAAATCCTGTTTCTGCTACTTGCTTGGCTTGAACCTCTTCTTTAAACTTCCTGTTTATGAGCTCTTAATCCTTAGAAAGAATTTGTGGAAGGAACTCATTGAAAGTAGAAGGGGAGATGGAAGAGACAGAGAGAAAGAGAGAGAGAGGCCAACAGAGCCGGATCATGCTGCAATCCTTTTTCTTCCCCTTCTCCATTCTGTGTGGGCATACATGTGCCAGTGGAGCTGGAATTAAACCCTGGTCAGCTATGGGCAATTCAGCTTCCTCTGCATAACACTAACCTGCTGTGCTACAGGGCCAGCCTGCCTATGCTCTTAACTAATATGATAAATTAGAATAAAGTAAGTAGAATGAGTAAACGAATGAATACATGCATACATAAAGAAGATTTCAAAAAGATTTTGGAAAATGGCATAAAGTATGAGTTGATTTTGGCCTCCCAAATATTTGAGATCCATGCATAATTTTTTTTTCATAATAGGCATGTTCCATGAACTTCTTGATGACCCTTCACATACATGAATATTTGGAAGACCTCACCAAGACAGTGTTCAAATCCAGGAAGTCACTGTTCAGAATGTCTAATGTTTGCACTTATGCTTTGTCACACTGTCATTTGAGGATAAAGATAGAGAGTAATGAAAGGTAACCTGATGACAAGGAGGGCCAGTGATCTAGTCCCCAAGAGTAGATTATAACAGCACCTCTAGAGCCCTCCTATCTCCCATCAGTCAACCAGTCAGAATCCCTGCTGA
>NW_006203583.1:722816-751916 GCF_000334495.1 Tupaia belangeri chinensis
CTGCTGAACTGTCTCTGCATCAACCTGTGGCCTTGGGCAAGGTGCACAAACACCCACAGACAAGTACTATAGGAGGAACTCAGTCCAGAGGGAATGGAACTAGCCTTGGTGCAGCTGAAGTTTCAGAGGTCCTTTACTATGTCTTACTTGCCCCAGAGGATGTTACAAAAAGGTACTTTTTGGGAAGAAGATGTAAGAGGAGAAAGCAGATATCACCTATCAATAATTGAACTCCTTTAAGTATCAGAATGGGACTCCAAGGACTGGCTTTCCAAAGATGGGGAGTTGAGGCTTGGAAAGTTTTGATCACTTGAGCTAAGAAGGCATCAGCAGATACTTCAGAGAAAAAAAAAATGAATCTCTTAACCTATTTTAGCCTGTTTAGCAAACTATTTATAAAATACTATGACCTAAAAGAATTAATGCCCTTTCTAAAATATCTACCTTGTCGGGAGAAGGGAATAAGGAGAAGTATCACCTGGCTTAATAGATCTTTGGTAATTCTAAAAAGGTAGTAGCATTTTTATACTTCTGATTTCTGTTTTATTTGCACTTGGATAAAAATATTGAATAAAACCAAAAGAATTGAATGGATTTTACTCTGACATTTTGAAACAAATTGAGTTACAAGTTTAGGAATTGGGAGTTTGTTTGGTATTTCTTGCTTGCACTTTCAAGTCGCTTACCAAAAAAAAATGTTTCTGGGAGAAAGTTAGAAACATGAAAGAGTTGCACTGATGTTACTGGTAATAGTACTGATAATGAAGAGGAGGGGAAGGAAACAAAAAAGAGCAAATACATGCATAGAACAAATATAACACCAATGGGGGCCAGGCATAGAAGATTAAATATTTCACTAAAGGTCACACAGCTTGTAAGTAGCCCTTCTCCAACTGCCACCTGCTTTACTCTTTCAGTTGTCACCTGCTGTCAACCCTTTGGACACAACCATCATGATTTCTGGTAGGCTGAGTGAGGACGGTAGACTATGGGGCTAAAATATTCTCTTCTGCTATCTCATGTCACAGTGAGATTGTGAGGAAGAAAGAGTTTCAGGCATATTCTCTTGGCAACATGGCATGGTGATAGAAATAGAGGCCTTTCCATCCCCAGTGAATGTTCAATTGACAGTATGTATGTGGCTTTATTTCTATATTTTCTGTTCTCTTTCATTATTCTATGTCTTTTTTAATGCCAGTGACATGCTGTTTTGTTTACTATAGCTTTGTAGTATATTTTGAATACTGGTAGTGTGATGCCTCCAACATTTTTCTTCCTGCTCAGGGGGTCTTTTGACTCTTCAGGGTTATTTATGGATCCATGCAAATATAGTTATGGGAAAATTTGATGTGCATGTGTAGAAGAATAAAACTAGACCCATATTCTCATATATACAAAATCAATTCAAGTGGATCAAAGTCTTAAGTGTAAGGCTCAAAACAATTAAACTTACTAGAAGAAAACACAGGGAAAACACTACAGAATGTTCATCTGAGTAAAGATTTTTTGATAAGACCTCAAAAGCACAGGCAACAATAGCAAACATAGACAAATGGAATTACTGCAAACTAGAAAACTTCTATACAGCAGAGGAAACAATCAATGAAGTGAAGAGGTGGCCTACAGAATGAGAAAAAGCATTTGGAAATTATTCTTTGTACAAGAGATTCATATCCAAAATATACAAGTTCAAAGAACGTAGCAGCAAAACATCCAAATAATCCTATTTTTTAAAATGGACAAATAACCTGAATAGACACTTCTCAAAGGAAGACATACAAATTACCAGCAAACATATGCAAAACTATTCAACATCTCTAATAAATAGGGGAATGTAATTAACAACCACAATGCCATGTCATTTCACCGCAGTTAGAATGGCTATTATAAAATAATAATAATAATAAATGCTGTCAAGGATATGGAGAAAGGGGAAACCCTTTTAAATTGTTAGTAGGAGTATAGACTAATACAGCTATTGAGGAACACAGTAGAAAAATGGAACCACATTATGCATTAATCCCACTACTGGAGATATACCCAAAGGTGCAGTAATCAGGATGTACTAGAGATATCTGCTCACCCATGTTTACTGAAGCACTATTCATATTGGCCAAGATATGGAATCAACCTAAATTTCTATCAATGGATGAATGGATAAAGAAAATATGGTATGTATATACAGTGGGATACTGTTAAGCCACAGAAAGGATGACATCCTGCCATTTGAAAACATGTATGAACCATTATCTTAAGTGAAATAAATCAGGGACAGAAAGGCAAATATCACATACTATCACTAATTTGTGTTAGTTAAAAGGTTCTCAGAAGAAAAAAAGAGTAGAGTAATGATTGCCAGAGGCTGGAAAAGGTGGAGGGGAGGGTGAGATAGCGAGATATCAGTTAATGCGCACAAAGTTACAGTCAGAAAGAAAGAGTAAGTTCTAGGTTTCTACAGTACAGTAAGCTGACTATAGTTAGCAACAATATTGTACTCTTAAAGATTGCTAGAGGAAAGAGTTTTGGCTGTATCCAACACAAAGTAATGATAAATATTTGAGGTGATGAATATGCTAATTACCTTGACTTGAGCAGTACACATTGTATTTATTTATCAAAAAATCAAACTGTATCCCCATAAATATGTACATATTCCTAGATCCTCCAGGTGTTTTAGTCTGTATCATGGGCAACTAACAATATCAACCTCTTTGGGAGTTAGTGACAATGAAATAACACAATGAGAAGTCCCTGGCACATGGTCTGGTCCTTAATAACTATAATTACTTCACTATTATCACATCTCTGTTTGTAGTGTTATTTGAAAAGACCGTAACTGTTCACTGGTGCTAAGAGGATCAACAACCTCCATTCCTGGTGCCTAACTCTACTCCACCTCCCTTCCTTTTCCAATTCCTTCATTCTCCAGAGCAGGAACTTTGATTAGAAGAGTAAGAGGAGAATGAGGATCACTCAGAGGGTGATGGCCAGTAGCAACAATGGCTTCAGGGAGACCCGGGCTCTCCTAGAAAGGCAGAGGCCAGTCAGGTATAGCATCTGAGGCTAGAGATGACAGGTGATGTCTCAGTGTCACAGGGAAAGCCACAGAGATCCAGGCAAGAATGGCTGGATTCAGCTTAGTGACAAAGCAGCAACAGGCTAAAGGCATCGACTTTATGGAAAGTATTTTCAAACACATGTTTCAAATGCTAGATCTTTAAAGCTAGACATTACTGATGTGTATGTAAATGATCGGGAGAAGGAGCATCAAGCTTGGCCAGTGGCCTTGTTAGATACTGTGGCAGACTGTGCTATTCTACTTAGAGCAATCATGGAGCTGAGTTGGTCCAGCACCGCCTGTAATCAGGAAGGCTGTAAAGCAACAGAATGAAGAGGTGGATGTAGGACAGGCTTAGCCTCTTACATTGTTTTTGTGGCAAGACACTGGGGTGATATCTAACAGAAGCTATGATGCATTTTCCCCGAACAAGGGACAAAAAAGGTAAAATAATACAGTTCCTTCTCTCAAATCACTTGAAGACCCATTAAGAGACAGGATGTTACACATCAAAATGTAGTTAACATGATAGCCAAAGGGAGATGTTGATCCACAAAATTATTAACAAAGCTTTCTCTCTGGGCTAGCATGATCAGAGATAGAATCACAGAAGTGGTGAGGCCTAAGAAGGGCCAAGAAGGTTGCAGAGCATCCCAGAAACATGGAAGGGGGTGCAAGCAGGTAGGGGAAGGGGCTGAGCAGAGTGATAGCCATGTGCAATGGAAAGTGAAGCGGCATCTCTGTCAGATATATTTTAAAAAGGTCACATGCAAATTATACTAAGAAATACAAGGGCCAGACCTGCAATGCCACACTATGCATAGGGAGTCAGATCCTACATCTGGAAGACCATGGTTCAAATCCCAGCCTCTCTGGCTTGAGAAACATGTCAGGCACATGTGTGGGATGGAGGAAAAAGAATGATGGCATGATCACACCCCATTAGGGCTCTCTCTCTCTCTCTCTGTTGTGTGTGTGCATGTGAGTGAGCTCACACACCCTCTGGCAACAAGAAGAAAAAAAAAAGGAAAGAGAAGAGAAGAGAAGAGAAGAGAAGAGAAGAGAAGAGAGGAGAGGAGAGGAGAGGAGAGGAGAGGAGAGGAGAGGAGAGGAGAAGAGAAGGGAAGAGAAGAGAGAAAAGAAAAGAAAAGAAAAGAAATAAAGAAAGAGAAAGAAGGAAGGGAGGAGGAAGTAAAGAAAGAGATAGAGAAAGAAAAAAGAGAAAGAAAGAAAGAAGAAAGAAAGGAGAAAGAAAGAAAGAAAAAGAAAAAGAAAAAGAAAAAGAAAAAGAAAAAGAAAAGCCAAACAGAAACACTGAACTGAGACTGGGGTAGATTTTTTTTTTTTTAAAGTAAGATGGGAAACAAAATGCTTTATTTAAAAAAACATATGTTACTTCAAAAGAAAAATAAATAAGTAAAAGTAAAATTGTTTGCATAGAAAATAAGATCCAAACCAGAAGACAAATCTGAGTAGGAGCAGTATTTCAAGTGTATCTGACAGATAAAGGGCTGCAGTCATAATACACCGTATATATAGAGAGAGTGATATGTATCTTACTATTACAGTCATAATACACCGTGTATATATAGTGATATGTATCTTACTATTACAGTCATAATACACCAGGAGCTCTTCCCTGCGACTAGATAAGAAAGACAAATAACTGAATAGAAAACGGGTAAGGGGTGTGAGTAGAGGGTAAAAGAGGAAAACCTAAATGGCTAGAGATGTGGAAAGGTGCTTGAACTCACTGTGAGTAAAGGAGATGAAGATTAGAGCTGACGATACTAGATTTCATTCCTGAGAATGGCAAACATTTAATAGTGATAGGAACTTAGTGTTGGAGGCCGGCAGGTGGTGTGGTGGTTAATGCACTGGACTCGCACATGGCCAACCACTGTACAAGTCCTTGACCGGGTGGCTTGCCTTCTCACTTTCTTTCTCTCTTTCTCTCCATCTCTCTAAGCTGAGTGTGCATGCCCTGTAGCAAATTAAAATAATAATCGTAATAAATACAATTAAATAAATAATTCTTAAAAACATACTTAGGACTGGTGAGAATGCAAGCAAGGGGCACACTAAATGCTTTGCTGATAGGACTTCCAGTTGCTGCAAACTTTGCATTCTGATGACACTGACAACATTTAATTACATACATCCTATTTTATCTTGCCTTTTTATTGATGATTTAACAATAGTAAGATGTAAGCACCATGGTTTGGTGATTGGGGCAGCTGGATCCTACAGGGCCAACCTCACAATTCAAGTCTTGGACCTTGAAGGACATGCCAGGTGTGTGTGCATGTGTGCCTAGAGTTCCCAGGGGAAAGAGAGTTGGAGGAGAAGGGATAACAGTGAGGCTATTCTCCAGAGGGGGGTTTTCTCCTCTTCTTCTCTTGGGCAAGCACATACATTCTCTGGGGGAAAAATTTAAAAGATATATATTATGTATTTTGGTTACTTTTTAGAGAAAATACCCTACATGTTTATCAACTGAAATATAGTTGCATTTTTTGAGGCATGTTCATTATTATGAGCTACTATGCAGTTATTTAAAGGAATTGGATCTACTGTCTGTTGAATTGGAAAAAAAACTCAGATTGTATGATGAAATTGGGAAAACAAGTGTCAAAGAAATGTGTATATTACGATCTGATTTAGAAAACACATACATATACATGTACATACACAAATCCCTTTCTTTGTATATTTGTATGTTTCTCTTGAGTGGTCACAAAGAATGGATGGCCGTACAGTAGAATGTTCACTTGGTTGTTAGAGGGGGGAAGGAGTGAATATCAAAAAATAAAGATTGAGCAAAATAAATATACAGTATCATGTATACAAACTTCAAAAATCTTCAGAGTTAGCCTAACGTGGTGGTGCAGTTGGTAGTAGTTCTGGAAGCCACACAGCTGACCACAGGTTCAGATACCTAGGTCAGTCTGCAGACACGCCAGGCAATGTACATGCCTAAGATCCTGACAAGCTGGAGGACTGCGTAAGGGCGTCATGGCACGATGAGACTCTGTCAAGGGCATTTCTCTCGCTTTCCCTTTAGTGTGTGTGCACATGCTCTGTATCATGAATGACAATAAATAACAACAAAAAATCTTTAGTTAAGATGTATAGCTTTGGGGTGAAAGTTGGGGTGCTTTTCTATAGTCAAGTTTCTGGGTTTTGTTTGTTTATTTGTTTGTTTTTGCCATTGGGCATGTGTGCTTGGTAGAGAGAGACAGTGAGAAGGAAAGTAAGAAATCACCCCCACGGGGGATGGCCACACCTTAATTCCCTTCCCTTCATTCCTCTCTTGGAGGTTTGGGCAAGCATGTACATGTGCCTGGTGTGATTTTCAAGCTGCCAGGTCAGGCACTTGAATCACAATTATGTGGAAGTTCAGTGCTGTAACCACTGTACCACTTTCTGGCTCCCCAATTTAGGAGCCTCAGGCCTGCCCAAAGACAGAACCCACACGTGGCTTGGAAGAGTCACCAGATTTCACATTGCTTTGGAATGAGATGGGCACAGAATTTGGGCTGTGCTGCAAAGACCCTGCCTGTTCCTTTAGCTTGCTCAGGAAAATAACATGTAGCTTTAAATTTTGCATTTTAAAAGTCAGATGAAGGCTTAAAATAAGCAGCAAGTGTTTCGTGTTAGATCCAGATGTCATCTCAAGCAAAAAAAAAAAAAAAACAAAAACGCTTTGATTTTTGTAAAATAACCTTTGACGCCTAAAGAGGCTCTAATAAGTGCTTTTGTTCCAGAATCTTAAAAAATGACTTTCTGTGCAGATGAGAGAGGCAGCCCGGGGAGACTGATGTCCTTTGCTTATCTGTGCAAGGACTGTAGCAGAATGCATGGCCGCATGCCCTGCCTGGGTCCCCTCTCCGTAAGGACACATTCGCCCTGCTGCGGATGTCCACTGTTTATGATGAAGGGACACATGCTGGGGCTCTCAGAGAGGAATATGGTCCCTGTGCCTTTTTTTTTTTTTTAATGCATGGCCCTGTCAGGGTGCTAATTGGTGCCAATTTCACTGTGGTAATGAAGGAAATCTGTTAGCACAAGGAAGACTTTGAAGTTTAAAATCACCACAGATTGGCTCCCTAGAATTTTCATAAAAGAAGATGCGCAGGCCAAGTCTACGTGAGCGTGCTGTAAGGTTGCGACATAGACTTCCTTCTGAGGAGAAGTTACCAGCTGTGCGGATGTGCATCTTGTACCAAGAGAACCGAGCCAGAAAGCCTAAAAACGGATTCCATGTTTTTTGAGGAAACTAATCAAACATTTTTTTTTTCTCTTGAGAAAGATGATTTACATCCTCAAGAGATCTTTTTAAATGTTAGTATGGCAGATAACAATTTTTCATAGACAGATGTTGTTAAATGTGCTCGTGGTAATGATGTTTGCTTAGTGTTTATCTCTAAGGAATTCGGAGTTCTTTACAGACTTCCAAAAAGTATTTCTTAAGGATTTTTTTTTTCTGAGCATATTTTAATCGTGACTATAAATCCTTTTTTCAGTTTTTCTTGCTGGATTTTCTCTGAATTATCTTGTGTAAACTTCATTTCCTACTTTTTGCACTTCCAGGGTTCTATCTCCATTTCAGACATCCTACACAAGCAGTCAAAGCATTTCCTCTCAGTGTCTCAGAATTCTTGCTCTATTTACTATTCTTTGCTCTTTCATATTTTTCCATTTACAATATCTTTACAATACTTTCTCTTAAAAGAATTGCTCGATTCATACCTTGTTCTTCCACACAAATATTTCCTTTTTATTTAATTTTTAGATGTTTACTCATTTCTAACCTGCTTTACTTCATAAAAAAAATGGAGCTAATGAAGCATGTCCTTTAGTATGAGCCCTATTTATTGTCATGTTGAGTCTGATATGTATATACTACTAGATCTTTTTCCCCAAAAATATATCCTTTCAGTCCTCAAGAAACTTGTTAATTTTCCTTCTTATTGCAGTTACCCTTGAAGAGACGTGAAAAAGCAATCATGACTTGAAGACAAGCGAATCTTCGGTATAAACAAACCACATACTCATACTGTCATCTCTTCAGTAAATAACCAAAAACATCCCTTGTCACTGGACTCTAGTCCGTAGGACGCATAGGGGAGAGGTCCTGTCCTGAAGGGACCATGGGGTCATGGAACTGTATGGACAGCATCTTAGAAATCAGCCCATCTATTGTTGTGGATGTGGAAACTGAGACTCCCAGTTGTAGAAATTTGTCCACGGTCTCCTAAGTGCTTAGAAACATTTAGAGTTTAGTTTAGAAGACAAACTTTAAAAAATAATGTAGTTGGGACTAGTGGATGGCATAGCAGTAACGTCACTGGACTCCCATGTAGTCGGCTGCAGTTCAAGTCCTGGACCTGGTGGCTTAAAACTCATGCTGGGCCCGTGTGCATGCGTGCTCAAAATCCCAAGAGAAGGCTAGAGAAGGGAAGTGAAACATAGCCATTGCCCCGGGGCGGGTGTGTGTGTGTGTGTGATTTCTTGCTTTCTGTCTCTTTGTCTTTCTCTGTCTCTCCAGTGAGCACATGTGCCCTATAGAAAAAAAAAAATCTCCACAAAGAAAAAAATCATGCAGTAAACAGCATGAAATAATGAAAAGCTTGGTTATTCTGGGCAGTGGTAAGCTTATAAATCTTTAAAACTGAGAGCAAAGATGGATAGAGGAAACCCTGACATACGGTTTGCCAATTTCATGGTGCCCCTGCCAGTTTCAGTCTACTAACTGGTCGCCATGGAACAAAGAGTTGAGGAGAGGTGAGAGTAGTACAGTTGGTTCTCAAGAGTTACAGAGATTATGTAGCTAGAGTTTTTTTTTTTTTTTTTTTTTTTTTTCCCACACACATCATGCCTTTATGCTGTGAAGAACTCTACACACAAGGTCTTTCCATCGAGCAGCTACCTCTAAGTCAGGTCCCTGCTCTTGCTGTTGTTTTGGCAAATAGAGTTCTTCACCCAGTGAGCCCCCAGTTGCATTTCAAGGCTCATATCAAAGATAAGGGTCTCTGTGAGACTCTTCCCTGACCTTTTCAGAAATAATCACTTCTCTTCTGAATGCCAGAGTACTTTATTCATATCCTTTTTTCAGGGTAATTACCAAAGCCTAACTCGATGCTCTTGTCAATAGGCAGTATCTCTCTCTTCCAGTTGGCTCTTAGAGGACTGGGACTGTGTCTTACTCCTCACTGTCAGAGGAGCAGTGCAGTGTAGTGGCTCGAATGCTGACACCCATAGTCATCTGTAAAATCAGACCTCCAATATAGTCTGTACATCACAGATGACTAAGGAAGTTACTAGGTATGCTCAGTGCCTTTCCTCTTTAAGTTCTTAATAAATATCACCTGTATAGTTATCGATAGCATGTAGCCCAGTGTCTGGTACAGAACTGGTGTGCAGTTGCTGGTTGAATTGAATTGCCAAGAAGCAAGGATATGATTCAGCTAGCTTGGTAGGAAGTTGGGAATGGGTGTCCTGGAGGGGAACGGCATGAACAAATTATTGTTGGAGAAATGAGAATGGTATATTTAATACAAATCAGTAGATTATAGAATTATAGGATCAGAACCTCCTTTTCCAGCTGTGGCACGATGAACACAGAGTAGAGTGAGATCCTCCCTGCCCTCCCTTCACCCCATGCACTAGACGCTGTGAGTCTATAAATACATCATTCGTTATTGCAATAGCTTTTATAGACTGCTGTTGATTAAAATATCTCCTTTTCAATACTGTGCAGTTGCTTTTTAAAAACTCTAAATGTTAGACTTTAAGTATAAATAGTGTTAAATTTCATTCCATTTGGTTCAGTCCATCATTACAATTAATTTATATCTCTTTCAAACTCGATTCTGCAATGCAGTATCTCTTCTATCCTGTTTAGCTTTGGTTGTCTGCAGCTTTTGAGCATAACATCTATCTTGTTTTCTGGAACACCATACAACCAATTCTAAGAACAGAGTTCCCTGATATGTCACTAGAGACCTGCATCCACTTTGGCATTGATTCATTAAATAATCTTTTTTTTTTTTTTCCTTTTTGAGCATGAGTTTTAAACTAAGTATGTAATAATCCATATTGTATTTTATCTTCCTCACAAGAGTGTCATGAGAAACTGTGCCAAAATGCATTTTTGTTCCATTGATATGGTAAGTTTATCAAAAAAAGAAAATGTGGTTAGTTTGTTGCAATCTGCTAACCTGTGTTAGTTTCCAATACTGACAACTTTCTTTTCTGAGTTGAACAAAGGACTCATGTTCCAAAGGTGAATATTAACTGTATCAAGGCTGGAGAGGCTCAACACACATCATAATCTGCTAGGTCAGAGTCTCATGACTCTCTCCATGAGAAGTTTGAGCACAGTCCTGAGGGTAGTGAGAGGCTGCTGAAAATTTTAAATGGGGATTACGTGACTGTGTGTCTTGTGAAAGTCAACTGGCATCAGTGTCCACAGTGGACTCGGGATATTAGGAGTGGTTTGAAATTCCTGAAGTAATCTTGGAATGATCTGCTAGCAGCAGTGAAGACAGAAAATAATAAATATGGGTTTAAAAAAATTGGGGGGGGGGTCTGTAAAGGCAAGATGATAGGAGTAGGTACTTTAGGGCTTTTCAATCTTTTTTACATTATTGAACATGCAGAAAATATGTTGGGTTGACCAGTAGGGTAAAAATTGCTGCTTGGTGATGAAGGTGACCCAATGTCATAGGTCCCCAGGACTGAGTATCTTGTCCCTGAAGCCCTGCCTTCCCCCAACACTGGCAGAGGTATCTCCACATGACTAGGAAGCCATTTTTGGAAATTGACACTTTAGAAATAACTAGTGTTAGCAACAGGAAGAAAAAAAGACTTAAACCAAAATTGGGATCAAGAGTAGGGAGAATAGTATACATGTAAAGAAAGGTTTATGAATCTTTGGTTCTGTGACTAATTTTGAAAAAAGAAGCATAATATCATTTACACGCTTGGAAGAAGACCAATCAGCATTAGGGATAATGCCAAGGAAGGGTTGGTGCCAAATGAGATAGCCCAGGATACCAAACCACGGCCATACTCAATGGTGCAAAGAAGCAAGGACAGTGGTTGTGCTGGCCTAATTGGGGCGTGGAAGTGATCAGCATCGTGAGGCAGGATGCCGGGGGGTGGGGGTCGGGGAAGCAGTTACACCTAGGAAACCCATGTGCAGAGAGAAGTAGAAACAAAGAAAGGGCAAATCTGGGCTTTGTAGTATATGGAAAGTTAAACCTATTTGCTTGAAAATGTATGAGCTATTGTCAACCTGTTGCGCTTCTTATTGATTTTAACAAATTAAGTAACCGTGTGGTCTTGGTACCTCACCTGATCTACTGATTTTCATTGCTGCCTGGAGGAAATCATAGGTGGAGAAAATGTAAGAACCTGCAATCCACAATTCTTGTGCTAGTGGAAAATGCTCAGCTATAGGAAATTAAGAAGCGTTGCCTCTTTCTCCATTAAACACAATGGCAGAATAAGAACAAGAACCCACCAGTGAAGTAATGTAGAGTCTATTATAAAAGCACGCCAACAGCTCTTCCAGGATATAACGGAACCGCCTATTTCTCTTAGTGGTTGGCAGCCGGGTCATGGTGTGTGTGATTTGGACGCGCCTGCCTTTCATGTAAGCATCTGTGTGAATGGTGTTCCCTGGTGTTGGGCACAGAGGCTGGGTGGCCACATGCAGTAGCTCCCAGAGAGACCTTCTGATTCAGAGCTTCTACCCAGTACAGCAGGTGCATATCTGCCTTCACCCATGGCATTCGTCACCAGCCCCACCACACTCCCTTCCCCAGAGAAGCTGCATCAGTCTTCTTTGATCTTGACTTAACCATTTTATTCCAATTCAGATCCCCAAGCTCTCCATTCGGCCCCCGCTGGACCTCTGTTACAAGCCAAAACACATCCTTCTGGCTCATTTGCTGCAGTCATTCTGTTGACCTTTCCAAAGCTATTTGCTGCACTCACTTTCATGCTCCTTGTTAAGTAGAAAAAAACTGTCAGCGACACGTAGCGCAGGAAACTCTGGCATCCTCGCAGGACTCGGTACAGGCTTCAGTGTTAACACTTACCACAGCTCACTGTAAACATTTGTTTACATTCCTGACTCCTTCTGTCAGTGTGAGCGTGATGAAGGGCAGAATGATGCTTCTTTGAGCCACAGGGCTTAGTGGGGTGTCCAGCACATAGTAGGTCCTGACTTGATGTTTGGCGAGGGCATGAGAAAATGAATGTGCTGCCTTTCTTAGATGTCGTTACGGTAGTCTCACTTGGAGTATATGGATTAGCAAGAATTCTCTCTGTTCTGTACAATACCCGCATCTGTTTGCCTGTGTCAACAGCTTTCTGGGCCGATTCGAATGATACTGGGAGAGGCTTTTATGTTGTGGCTGATGGTTCCTGAATCTTCTGTTCATCCTCGTGCAGGTGGGGAAGTGGAAAGACAAGTCCCTGCAGATGAAATACTACGTGTGGCCCCGGATGTGTCCTGAGACGGAAGAGCAAGAGGATGACCACCTGAGCATTGTGACCCTGGAGGAAGCACCTTTTGTCATTGTGGAAAGTGTGGACCCTCTGAGTGGGACCTGCATGAGGAACACAGTCCCCTGCCAAAAACGCATAGTCTCTGAGTACGGCATCTTCCTCAGGGGCTCTGGGTGGCACGGGAGAGACAGACCTGATGCAGCTGTTAGCATCTGGTTGGCATGGGAAGAACTGGGCTCCATACCCGATCTGCAGCTACTGTTGAGTTAATGAATCACAGGCAACCTGTGGTCTGAT
The DNA here is from genome assembly GCF_000334495.1 of Tupaia belangeri chinensis. Taxonomy (NCBI): domain Eukaryota; kingdom Metazoa; phylum Chordata; class Mammalia; order Scandentia; family Tupaiidae; genus Tupaia; species Tupaia belangeri. Next base: position 735,694 of record NW_006203583.1, read on the forward strand.
GTCTGATTCCATCAGAACTGTGTCTTACCTGGCCTCCATGACCAGGAACTCAAATTTACAAAGATCTAAGTTTCCTTTGTTGATATTGACATACATTTTCTTGGTACAGCATGTCCTGAGATTCTGAGATTTAGAACCATTTTGGGGAAATAGATAAAACTAACCTATGCTGTTAGAAGTCAGGATTATGGTTCTCTTGGGTGAGGGTGGCATGTGCCTGGAAGGGAGAATAGGAAGCCTCTGAGCTGCAAGTAACTTTTCTATATTAGGATTCAGTGCTGGTTAAAGGGTGAGCTCAGTGTATGAATATTCACTGCATTGAACCATTAAGATATGCACTTTTTCCTAATGTGAATCACGCTTCTAAGGAATATAAAAAATTGTGGAAGAAAATCACGATTCAATGTGATGATATAATGAGACTATCACATTTCTGGGATCTAATTTATTTTCTTTCTTAGGCCTAGTATTAAAAAATCGGAGTTTTGGACCAGTCAGTAGTATAGTGGTTAAGGTGGCTAAAATCCCACATGGTTGACTTTGTGGTTCGATTCCCAGACCCGGTGGCTTGACAAACATGCTTGGCACATGTGTGTGCATGCCCAAACTCTTGAGAGGAGAATGAAGAATGGATATCAGTGTGGTCACCCTCCCCACCCCCCAGGGGAAGGGTACTTTCTCTTTTTACCTCTCTCTCTATTGCTCTTTGTCTCTCTTCACTGAGCACACATATCCTGTAGCATATTTTTTTAAATGGACTTTTAATAACAAACGATAGTATTTTGTTTCTTACATAAAGTCTCATTTTTGCTTTTTTTAAATTTTTAACTGGCTAGGAATAAAACAGATGAGGAGCCAGGTTACATCAAAAAATGCTGCAAGGGGTTCTGTATCGACATCCTTAAGAAAATCTCTAAATCTGTGAAGTTCACCTATGACCTTTACCTGGTTACTAATGGCAAGCATGGGAAGAAAATCAATGGAACCTGGAATGGTATGATCGGAGAGGTGAGTGTCAGGAATTCATGGCCATTTCCATTGTTCATTTGTTTTGTTTCACTTAAATATTAACAAGTGCTCAGTTCATGAGTTTGATAAAATATAAAATAGTAAATAGAATGTATTCTTCCCACTTTGCAAAGAAAATCACTGCTCGGTTCTGTTTCCTGCCGGGTGGCCCCTTGCTTTCTGGAATGTTCTAATTGGAGCACTGCACTTTTCTCTTCAGGTGGTCATGAAGAGGGCCTACATGGCAGTGGGATCCCTTACCATCAATGAGGAACGATCAGAAGTAGTCGACTTCTCTGTGCCCTTCATAGAGACTGGCATCAGTGTCATGGTGTCACGCAGCAATGGGACTGTCTCACCTTCTGCCTTCTTAGGTAAATGAATGGCAGCGGGAAGACACGGACTGCAAGACGGGGAGGTGGGACAGGAAACAACTACAGGAGCACATGGTCAGGCTACTTCAGCAAGGAGACGGGCCGAGTTAAGCTCTGAGTTAAGATAGAAGCTTAACTCAGCCGGGGACTTCATTTTGGGGATTTCAAAATTGATTATTCTCAAACATGAGAACTGAAGAACTGTCAGGAAAATAAGGAAAGCCTGATGCCCTGTAAGAAAACAGTGCTGAACTTGCCATCAGAGGCTTCTCTACATTAGTCCCCCTCCTGCCACTTCATTACCATTTGACCTTAAGCAAATTTACTGCGTGCTAGGACTCAGTTTCTTCATATGCTGAAAACAGCATTTCAAGTAGCTGATCTCTGAGGTTGCCTACTTCCTGCTGTAATAGTTTCTAATTTGAGATGTCATGGAAATACCTATTAATTGTTAATTATCTTTAAGAATCGAGCTCAATTCTCTTTCTTTTTGGTAGAGGTTTTTGCCTTAGGGTGCATGTACTTGCAGAAGAGAGACAGAGACAGGGAAAGGGAAAGTGAGAAATCATCCCCCAGAGGATGGCCATGATGCAATCTATTTTCCTCCATTCTCCTCCTAGGATCTTGAGCACACACGCACACATGCCTGGCATGAGTTTCAAGCCACCAGGTCCAGGACTTGACCTACAGTCGACCATGTGGGAGTCCAGCAATGTAATCGCTATGCCATCTGCTGGCTCCAAATTGAGCTCAATTCTACTGAAACAGGTTTTCTGTGTTCACATGAATTTTTTGAGGCTTTGCCTGATAGAGTTGATCTTATGCTCCCTCCCAAACACTGTCCCTCCTTTCCATGCCATCCTCTGCTCCCCATCCTCCAGCATCATTTAAATATCAAAAAACTCAGATGTGGGGACCAGCAGATGGCATAATGGTTAAGTTGCTGGACTCCTATGTAGTTGACCACAGTTAGGGTCCCAGACCCGGGGGTTAAAACTCATGCTGGGTGCCCCTGCCCAAAATCCTGAGAGAAGAATGGAGGAGAAGTGACTGGGGCATGGCCATCCCCCAAGGGGCAATTTCTCACTTTCTGTCTCTCCAGTAAGTGTATGCACCCTATAGCAAAAATCTCTCTTTAAAAACAAAACAAAACAAAACAAAACAACTCAGATGTGATATAAGATCAGGTGACTTGAGGCCAAGATTTCAATTAGATGAAGTCTTCTGTGAGCTCATACCCCATATTTTTTGCAGGGGATGAAAAGTAAGTGTCACCTTGAAAGCAGAACATGGGCCTAGGAGACAGGAAGTCTGGTTTGGTCATATACAAGCTGTAAGCCCGTGGACAAGTCACTAACTGCCTAAGGGACATGAACATTTTTTAAAGGAGAATATTAGAGTAGACAGTGACTAACATTTATTTAAGCTCTATCCATAGGGAATTAATTCAATTAATCCACTACAAAGTGGAGTTATAGGTTCCAGAAAATTTTTCTATAAATTACTCCTTTCTTAGCTAATCTTCTTACTCAGAGTGAAGCAAATTCTAGCCCTGCCAATTTCATGTGAAATGTTATTAGACAGTGCACACTGTATGCATTAATCCTCATGGCTGCTGTTGATTTCCTTTACAGGGATAATCAGAACATTAAGAGATATAGATAAAACTACATTTGAGGGCCAACCCTATCAATACAACACAACCTGAACTTCTGAACTGGAGGAGCTAGTATATATTGGTTTAGTGCTCGAATGACATGGCAGTGCCAGGCAGGGTGTGTTGGTGTGTGTTTGAAGGTTAGTTATAGTGACAAGAGAAGCTAGCATTTATTGAGCACCTACTATGTGGTGTACCAGGCTTCACTACACATCTTTTGGCTATAATAACTCAGTGATACTGGTATTATACCCACTGTACAGGGTATAATAACTGAACCTTATTCAGGTTAAGTCATTTTCCAGCAATGTCTCAGCTAGTAGCTGATGTTCAGGATTAAAGCCCAGCTGTTGTAGCCTTCAGAGCCTGTATTTGGGTGTGGTGGCAGAAACGATGCCACATACGGCAGGGGAAAGCACAGATACTTTTGTCTCAGAGGACTTCAGCTCATAACTGCCCTGCCACTTTCTGCTTAGAGACCTGAAAAGGACATTGACTTCTCAGCCTTAGTTTATTCGCTTGTAAAATAGTGATAACAATCCCATAACGAAAGGGCCATTAAAACGATTGCGTGAAAGAGAGACATTGCATGTCTCCACTTAACATATACCGACTGTCTGCACTCTACGGTAGAGACTGAAAGACTGGAGGACATAAAAGAATTAAAAATTGTAATGGACACTAGAGACAAAGTGTAAAGAGAGTGTGAGAGGGGAAGAATTGGGGGGTGGCAATGGAGAGGTAAGACACTTGTGGGACACAGATAAGGTTTTCTGTTGACGAGGATGTATATGGTGGTCTCAACTGGGCTGGACTGAGGTGTCTATCATGCTGGGTAAAGTCTCTTCACAATCTAAATGATGTATAGTGATTTAATTTATGAATAATAAAAATATATACATAAAAATTAAAATAAACTAAAAAACAAAAACACAATTGCATGTAATATGTGGTGAAAGTACTTTCTAAATTATAAATACCAATACAGATATTTGTTGTATTTGGAGTATAGAAAGTTGTCCTGTCCTTAATGGGGGGAGAGGGGAGATCAAAGAGGTGATTCTCTTACTCATTTATACCGAAATCTTAGATGAAAGTGAAATTGGGATTGTGATCAATTGAGTCAAGAATAGGGGAGGTTTTTTTCCACACCGCCCTATAGAAACTGTGTTGTATCTCTTATCCTTACATCTCCAACTGTCATTGAAAGGTTTTACATTTCACAGTGTCTGTGTTAAGCTCTGGGGTTTTATTAAAGTCCTTTTTAAACCGATAAAGTGACCAGGCCTTTATAATTCCTCTGGGAATTCAATAGTAAAGTAGTTTTCAGAGTAAAAAAATACATTTTCTGATTTTCAGCCAATTTTCCCCCCTTTTCAACTTCATTTCCATTGATGATTTGGAAGATGAAGAAAAGAGCATGTTAATTCATTTAGTTTTGAGTTTACAATGTGATGTGACAGCTATAAAGGCCAGACTATTTTGAGACACAATTGAGGGACGATTATATGATGGAACAGAATAGTAATTGTCCCTTCTTACAGGCCTTCAAAGAGATGGTTTCTGGAATATAGTGTTCCATTGCCGGACACCTCTAAGCTAGAGAGATTTAGCTCAACTGGAAAGGATTCAGTGAAATGATTAATGATATTAAAGCTGGCAGGTGTAAAACATTCTCCCTATCTTGTCTAATCTTGTCCCATCACCCCTATCACCCGATACAAGGGGATATATTGGATTAGGTTGTAGGAAAAGTCATGATGTATTTTTCTATGGAAAAATGCATCTTGAATTTTCTAACAACCCAATAGTTGTTTTACAAATTATACCTGGTGCCCTTGTCACCTGTTGAATTCTCACTGCTGTAGTTACTTATATTCAGTGGATGGATTTTTAAAAATGACTTATAATCTCATCTACTGATATGTAATAAAATGTGTGACATCAAAGTGGGTTGAAGATGTAAACCTAGGCTGGGAAGTTGAGAGAAGTGATTCAAAGGAACCAAAGGACTGATTATTCATCAAATGTAAATATCACTGAATCAGTTCAGCTCTGAAATAGTAACAAAGTCTGTAGAGAATGAACTTGACAGTCAGGCTCAGAAGCATTAGGGACAGCTTTTCCAAGTCTCCATTCTGTGGGATGGCCATGTGGCTGTGAAATAAGCTAAGTCAGTCCTACATGGTTCACCTGCTCCATAATTAGTGCTCTTCCAACGTGTACCATTTACTGAAAAACCCAGACATTGGTCCAAACGTGGCAGAAACTCTCTCTGGAATCTCGGGAAGTTCACAGCATGAGCTGTCCTCACATATTAGAAAGGGGAAAAAAGGGAAAACCTTGACATACATGCCCATCAGGGGAATGGGATTGTTCAGGCACAGGCCCCTACCTACCGCTATGTCAGCGCCCCCGGGTCATTGAAGGCATGCAACACATTTGTAGTGTTCACCCTTTGGCCCCCATAAATCCATGTGGACATGAAAAATGCAAGCATGGATTACTTAGAATCTGTGCCTCCTCTGTTTCAACACTGAGTGCTGTTTTTCTCCTTCCACAGAGCCATTTAGTGCTGACGTATGGGTCATGATGTTTGTAATGCTGCTCATCGTCTCAGCCGTGGCTGTCTTTGTCTTTGAGTACTTCAGCCCTGTGGGTTATAACAGGTGCCTCGCTGATGGCAGAGGTAAGGCCAGCTGGAACAGCAGAAGCTCTGCATCTTTCCTAGACCTTAATTCCTAAGCTTGGTCCCCCTCATTTGTTACCCGCATCCTCCCTAACTTATCCATCTCTGAAAAGGACCCTCAGCTTTCTAGGCTCTCAGCTTGGTGACTCCTTAGAAAGAGCCTTATTAAGATGTGCGTTTGAGGGACCAGCAGTTAGCGTAATGGCTATGTCGCTGGACTCCCACGTAGTCAACCGCAGTTTGTGTCCCGGACCCGGTAGCTTAAAACTCAAGCCGGGTGCGTGTGCGTGCGTGCCCAAGATCCCGAGAGGAGAATGGAGGAGAAAGGATTGGGGCGTGGCCATCCCCCCTGGGGGGTGATTTCTCGCTTTCTGCCTCTCTGTCTCTCTCTGTCTGTATGGCGAGCGCACGCGCCCTATAGTGAAAACCTCTCAAAAAAAAAAAAAAAAAAAAGAAAAGATGTGCGTCTGAATCCATATGTCCTTTCACGGGTGCACGTGTCACCCCAAGCCCAGTTCCATCCTGAAGTAAATGAGAAGGAAGACTGGTAGTAGGTGAGTGGCATAAACATGTCATAGGAACTCTTTTGATACCCTTAGGTTGTGGGCAGTCTGTTGGAACAGATGTGACTAACAAGGAAGACGGTACACACATATTAAGAATTAGGAAAATAGGGTGCCCCTGGGTATGTGCAGGTGGTTGTGGCTGGCAGATTCCCCATAGCCAAAGGATCACAACTGAGGAACAAGATCTCCAGAGCATATGCCCGGCTCAAATGCCTTGCCAAGAAGCACAGGAGTTGGTTGTTTGCAATCAATTTGACAGGGGAAAGCAGACCTCACCCATAGCTACTTTGCAGGTGGTCCAGTTGTCTGGATAGGTAGGCTCAGAGAGCTGAGGGTATTCCAAGTGTTTGAGACATTGATAAAACTTTTTTAAAGTTCACTAGATTTCTGAAAAGGACCATGAAATCCTTATAAACAGCCCCTTCCAGACAAGCTGAACCACAGGATTAAGAAATAGCCTAATTTCGGGACTGTTGGTGGCATGGTGGTTCAGATGACTACCTCCTATATGACTGACAATGCAGTTTAAGTCCCAGACCTGATGCCTGACAAACACAATGTGCATGTGTGCATGCATGCCAAAAATCACAAAAGGAAGGAAAGATGGAGAAGAAGAGACTGTGGTGTGACCATCCCCCCACGGAGGGTGCTTTCTCACTTTTCTGCTCTCTCTCTGGCGAGTGCACATGCCCTCTGGCGAATTACTACAATAAATAAATAATATAAAATATAAAAAATTTCCAATTTTTTTTGAGTCTTCTGTCTTCCAGAATGTGAGCTCTCCTAGAATTATATCTCCAGGAGGAAAGATTCTTAACCCTGGCTTTGCATGAGAATCGTCTATGGAGCACTTAAAGGACGAAGGTGCTTGGGCCTCATTTTCTAATTCACTAAGTCTAGGATGAGGCTTGGCCCCCTATATGTTGCAAAATGGTGGTTTTCTACCTTGTTCCTTATTGGCAGCACCCCCCTACACACACTTCATATGGATCTAATAAGACTCCGGGGTGAGATGCCAGGCAGTGCCCTTTGTACTTCTGGCGAATTCAGGCCCAGCTGTGTGCCACTACTTCGCTGATGTATTTGCAAGTATAGACTTGGCTTTTTATTTGGTTTGTGTATTCTGGGGTAGAATTCTGATGTCTCGACAGTATGTTAGAGTTAGGGGCTTTCTGACTGTGCTAAAGGGTCCCCCAGAAGCCATGGCCTGGCCTGTGTCCTGGCCTGGGGGAATCACCTGAGAACATAGATAGGTTAAGAAAGTCAGAAATGAAATTGAGTGTGTGCTGCCCTTCCTTCACCCTGGGGAAAAAACCCAGGAAGCGAAATTCCAGATTCACAAAACCCAGAGTAAGGTATCGCTCATTCTCCCAAAGGAAAAATTCCTTTGTCACCACAAAGGCATTCAACATGGGGCCCCATTGAATATCGAGTCTCCTTAGAGCATGTTATAATTTACAAAACTTTGATTTATAAACAACATTTTAGTTACACATCTGTTGCATGACATCAGGTCCCACGCACAGATGTGCATGCACAGTCAGAGATCAGGTTCGACACGCGTAGTCCCTGGTGCTTTCTCTGGCTGAGCAGATGCTGCCAGGATCACAGATAACATCCTAAGACCTGTGCTAATACGTTGTAAAACTGTGTAGGCAGATGTTCACTTCAGCAGAGGGTGAGCTACACGGAGACCCAGACGACAGGCAAGATCTCATCATCACCCAGCAGAGACGGGAGTGAGGTCACAATGCATTGACGGCAGAAGCCCCGGTGCTATCTGTGTAAAGGTTGGATGGAAGGAAGTAAAAATCAAATCAGCTACTTGTCTGCCCTCAGACACTCCCAGACAGGCAGGAGTCTGGACTTCTCTGGACTTCCTGATGCGCTTTTACACAGAAATGACTCCTCTAGGAAACCAGTCGGGAAGTGTTAACATTGGAATAGGATCAGGGGTGTCTTTGAAACATCTGGTGTTAACTGCTAGACAAATCAGGGAAAAGTACATCCAAAGCCATCCAGTATCAGTGTGGATTGACTTGGAGGAGGTTTGTGATAACAGCGGAAGACCTGACACAGTTCTTGCTTCCATGTTTGGAAGTCGACATGCACTTTTAGTATATGTACATATAAAATGCAGGGAAAACAATGGTAATAACCCAAGTGTAATCATTCACAGTGGGATAGCTGGCCTTCATTACTTGTTCAGTTTTCTGTTTTTAATTGCCAGAGGGGACATGCACTCACTAGAGATGGAAAGACACATAGAAGGAGACAGAGACACCCCCCACACACAGTAAGGCATGTTCATGCAGTGGTCATTCCTTCTCCTGCGTTTCTCCCTCTTGTCAGGATTTTGGGCACACATGCACACAAACCTAGCTACAGTTAGCCATGTGGGATTTAGTTCCCTTAACCACTAGACTATAGGGCCAGCTCGTGTTAATCAGTTTTGGTGTGATACTAAGGGTCTTCTATATGTGAGCCAGAAGATGACTCCTCCAGGACTGTGACTGAATTGTCACGATTAGTTGGAGGAAATCCCCCACACACCTCAGACCTCTGGTTTTTCTTCTAGGGATCCCTCTACTACCTTCCTGAGGGTCCTAGGATAAGAGAGATATAAACTCTCAAATAAAATGCTGTCTGCAAAAGGTCTTGGTTTAAACTGAAGAGTTTCTTGGTCTGGGCAGGAATTCACTAGCTCTGTGTGATTGTAAGTTTAAATGGAACAAGTAATTCTGGCTTCAATTCTGTCCTGTCTTTTTGTCATGACAGAGCCAGGTGGCCCATCTTTCACCATCGGCAAAGCTATTTGGTTACTCTGGGGTCTGGTGTTTAACAACTCCGTACCTGTGCAGAACCCAAAGGGGACCACATCCAAGATCATGGTGTCGGTGTGGGCCTTCTTTGCTGTCATCTTCCTGGCCAGCTACACTGCCAACTTAGCTGCCTTCATGATCCAAGAGGAATACGTGGACCAGGTTTCTGGCCTGAGTGACAAAAAGGTAAGAAATTCATTTGAAACGTCCATCTTCCTCTTGATTCTGTTCTGAGCCAGACTCGAAAGTTTTTGTGTACTGGTTAGTTTGCAAATTTATAGACTCAACAGTTCTTTTTTATGCTTCCTTAAATTGGGAGATGGGAACAGAAGTCAGTTTCCCTACTGAAATAATATTACTTCTCTCGATTTGTGAAAGGTTGTCACACGTATGCCCTGGGCAGCAATTAAGGGCCTTGGTGTGTGATCAGCTTTCTGAGAACGTGGCACCTCTTGTTGGTTACAGTTGGGTGGCCTATCAACACAGGGCTGCCAGTTTGGTGTATTATTAGAGGGCTGCCCCTGTGTACCCACACGGAGGGGACTGGTGCATTGTGGCCTTCATTTTCTTCCCAGTGGTGTTTGGCTGTGGGCTCTCCCTTTGTTCCTCTGCACACTTGTGTGTTCCTAGGTCTGAGCAGGAGGGTTGTTCTCATTGTGTCTTGAAGAGAAGTAACTGCCGGTTAACATGGTTGATTGCCCCTGGGTGGCAATGGGTTGATGAATGGGTTGCCCCCATACCAATTGCAGGCCTCCCTGCTGGCATGTGCAGTTAGTTGAGAGAGGAAGGAAAGTGTCTGCTGATCTCTATCTTTTCTGGATAAGGATGTACAAAACTTGTTTCTTGTTTTTGTTTTGGTGGGTGTTTTTTTTGTTGTTTGTTTTTGCCTTAGGGTGTATGCACTAACCAGGGAGAGAGAGAGAGAAAATCACGCCCCAGGAGGTGATTGCCATGCTGCAGTACCTTTTCCTCCATTCTTGTCTAGGGATTTGGGGCATATACATACACACCTGGTGTGATTTTCATGTCCCAGGTTTGGGAGTCAAACTGCGGTCAGCCATGTGAGAGTCCAGCACCTTAAACACTATGCCACCTGCTGGCCCCACAACACTTGTTTTAAATGTGTCTGATTCACTAGGTCTGCCTGAAGCATCACTATTTGCATGGGCTATCTGTCCATAGTAACCTGGATGGTTTACAACCAGTGCTAGGAGCTGCCTTCATAGAGTATTGACTAAAGCTCATGCCCAAAATCATTCTGAAGGTTTCCACTTACAACAAATTTCTTACTCTGTACTTCCTTAAGATTCATACAGTGTAACTTCCCAGCCCACTGCTTATCCCCACGATGAAGTCATGAGATATGGATAGATGGGGCCGCAGACCAAATAGTTTATATTGTATCTCATGGTTTGGATTTCCCCAAGATAAAACCTTGAACCCTTCAGCAGATGGTTTGAAAAGTAGAAAGGAGGAGGTATGCTGTTTGGGAACCCAGATACTGGTTTCTCCATCTATGCATCTCTACCCATCAGGAACACTGAAAAATATGTGGGGAAGACAAACGGCTTCATGGGGGAATAAAAAAAATAATATATAAGGAATATTTGCTATGTTTACCTCTTTCTATTATTTCTTTCTCTGATTTGTCTTCCTTTTTGCTTTATTTTCTTTCTCATTTAAAAATACTCTCTCCTATATTCCCTTCTTTCTTATTTTTAAGCTTTTATTTACTTCTCATTTAATTTATAGATCCTTGTACATTTATATACTTATCCATTTACTACTTCATTCACTTTTAAACCTTTTTCTCTTTGTTCCTTCATTAACACCATTTATCAATAGGACCCTAACTAAAATTAGAGTTGGACATCTGCATTCACATCTTCATTTGTTATAAGTGCTACCACCATTTTTGACAGTGTTTGTAACCTAGGTAGTAGCGGGGCTGTGAACAACTTCTTCCTCATGGAAATGATTGGATACTTGACATGGTGTAGGAGATGGACATGGCAGAAGCTTGAAGGCCACATCCCATGCTTAGACTTGTCAGAAGTATGGCAGACTATGTCCTCACATCAAAATATGGCAGAAGTGTGGAGGATCACATTGATACATGGATGTAGCAGAGTATAATAGGACCATATTGCTATACACCAATATGGTGGAGGTGTGGTGGTCTACGGCCCTTATTGGGGCTCTGGACTGTTAAGTGGAAGATCCATCATATTTACTATAATGCTTCCTTCAAATGCTTCTGAAGATTGCTTGGGATACTATATTTATCTTTTTGATACCCTCACGAGCCACCCAGAAACAACTGAATGCTTTTCTATTTAAACTAAACGTAGTTAGGATAGAGAGAGATTTTTCATCTGTGGTTTGAGAAAAACTCTACTCAGACATAAAGACCAGTGAATTTTTGGCATTTGAGACACAAGGGATGATCCTGGAAGATATAACGCTAGGTGAAATAATTCAGGCTATGAAAGACAAATACTGTATGTCCCCATTTAGTAAATACCTAGTGACCTCACTCATTAGCTGACTTGGTAGCTTGGAAATAGAGTAATGTTAGATACTAGATGCCAGAAGGAGCAGGGTTTAGAGAGAACTGAATGAGATTTTTGAAAACACACAAGAGTGCGTGTAAACAATTAGAAAAGACTTTGGAATCGTGTTCCACTGTGGAGTAGTGAACATTGGAGACAAAGTTATTTATACTTAAAAATAAATGAACAAAAACAGAGTAATTCTTGAATGTCTACAACAGAATGTAATGGTAGATGGTGAAGATGATTCATATGCTTATATATTTGATTTGACTATTGTACACTATATTCATGCTTTTAAAAATCATACTATACCTTACAAAGATGTAAAACCATTACACATAAATTAGAAATCATAATGAAATGGAAAGAAAGAACCTGTAATCCTGGGCTGCTTAGGGCAGAAAGGATGCCACCTGTCTATGCTCCACACCATGTTGTGTGTGTTCTGAGAAGTTGGAGCCTGTCAACTCTTTTTTTCTGGTGTGGTTTTCAAGGCTTTGTAATTTTTTTTGCTGTGGCTTTAAAGGCTTTATAATTGGTTCCCAGTATGCTTCAGCCTTCCAGTCTGGTTGGTCAGTGCCTGGGTTCCTGCATCCTATATCCTAGGCATCCTCGGCTCCTCATTTCTCCCACCATGCCTCTATCCATACATCTTTCCTCCTCTTCACTAACCAAATTCCTACTGAGACTTCAAGACCCGGATTAGAGATCATCCCAAGTCAGAAGGAGAGCTTTCTGAAAGTGCACTTATAGTGGCAAAAGTGTTATTAGTTTTACTTCAGAACACCTAAAAAGAACAAAGTCTTGGAACTGAGATTTTGTTGGCTCATCTGGGTAGTCATTTTCTCCACTGTCATGACAATTAGTCATACATTTAATATGACATGTCTTCCACCTTCTATTGTAATAATCTGTACACCTGTACCTGATGGTATCTCCCTCTATCTGACCATGAGCTCCAAGAAGTCGTGACCATATCTTGGTCATCATTAAAACAAAAAAAACAGAAGTCTTGGGGAGAGAGGAAGAAAGGTTAGAGTTACTTAATAGCCTCTCGCACTGATCCTTTAGACTCAACATTATAGACAAAGACAGCAAGAACCTTTTAACAGCTTCTTAATTTGAAAACGATTTTCTGATATATTTTAGAACTTGCAGATGACAAAAAGTAAAATATAAGCATACTACCCCAAAGTGTCAGCATCATTTACATAATGACAGAAAACATTTAAGTAACTAATGACATATACATGTATATCAGTGTCAGGAGCAGTCATATAAGTCAACAGGAAAGCTTTCTGAAAGTGTACTCATAGTTTCAAAATCCTTATTAGTTTTACTTCAGAACACCTAAAGAGAACAAAGTCTTGGAACTGAAATGGTAATGCATGAGAGGAAGTATATTTTATGAATCTAGGAAAAGAAGAAAAAAATGAAAACATTAAAACAATATGTTGAGAATAGAAAATAAGTCATTTTGAAGATTCTTTTTCAGTGTGTAATCCAATCTTCATTAAAAAAAAAAAATTAGGGCCAGTAGGTGGCATGGAGGTTAAGGTGGTTGGATCCCACATGGCAAACTTCACAGTTCAAGTCCTGAGCTCAGCACCTTGAAAATCATGCCAGCATGTGTGCTAGTGTGCCCAAAATACCAAACGGAGAATGGACTGCAGCATGGCCAACCCCCACCCCTGGGGGGGGCAAGAATGATTTCTCTCTCTCTTTCTCTCTCTATCTCTCTCCCTAGCAAATGCATATGCCCTACAGCAAACAAACAAACAAAAGAAAAATTACATTTAAAATGTAGAAGAGTTTCTAAATTTGACTATCACAAATGACATACCTTTCATATAACCCAAATGACATGATAAATATCTTGGAGTGATTATGGAAAGATATTTGTAGTCATTAGATTCATAGCTTTTAAAAAATTATCTTCACTTTTTGGCAGGAAAAAATGTGCTTAGATTTCATTTATGTTAAGATGTAAAGCCAGAATGTTCAGAGTTAAATTTCCATGAAAACCTATTTTTGTGCTCCTTCGTACTGGATAGTTTCCATTTTGCTGTGGCACATTACAGGAAATTCAGAATATTTCACTACAGGCTGTAGCTAAATATGGGTACAAGTCCTAACATTTAGTAGCCCACCAGCTCCCCCAGTGCAAGGAGAGTATAAGGAATCTGGTGACATCTTGCTTCTCCTAACAAAGAGCCCACAGTGCTAATCCTCATGTTTCTCACATATCCAGGTGGATTTCTCATTTGCAGTCTGCCAACCGTAGCACAAAGGGGAAAGAGCTTGGCTTGGTGAAGGAGAGGGTCCTATTTGCTGGGCACTAGTACATTATGGGTGCTACATATGTTATTTGTATAATCTTTATACAAAGAAGAACACAAAGACTGAGAAATTTAGTAACTTTCCTGAAGTCACATATTATTAAGTGACAGAGCCAAGGTTCAAGTCCTGTATGTTTGTCACAAAAATTACTCTGCCAGGAGTTCCTCTTTTAGCTAATTCCAGGCAAAGCTGGGACATAGGTAAGAATTGATGCTGCTGCCCTGCCCTCCTCTCTCATTTGAGTCCCTTCCCTCTCACTCAATGGCTATTTTGGTTCCACTTAACTCAACCCTTCTTAGCACACACTACACTGCCACTACTATTACTAGTAATAATAATGGTTGTTATTATCATAACCTCAACAGTAATATCTCAGCTAACATCCTCTCAGCTCTTAAGAGCCAGGCATAATGCCAAATACATGACATAGATGATCTTATGTAATGTCGCTATTAATACCTTTATTTGTAGATGAGGCAACTGAAGCTGGGAGAGGTAGGTGATTTGCCCTTATGATGTTCCTGGCTGCCTGTAGCCCCTAAGCAGTGTGCCATCCTGTTTAGATGCTAATGCTTTTCACAGCTAATTGCCCTTCTTCCTACCTGCCCATCTGCCTAATCAAAGCTTAACAAGTTAGATCCTGTTCCTCTACTAAAAAGCTATCTAATTAATGGAGCCATAATAACTGGATAGTATTCTAGCATATGCACTTTTTATAAATCTTTGAGAGGCATTACTTCAAACAAAGAATAATGGTGATTTCCAGTATCTGGCAGGCAAATGGCCCTCAAATTGACTTGAACCTGGGCAGAAAGTGACCTTGACTTTTAAGCTGCTGTTAGATGGTGGAGAGTGGCGGCACCAGGAGAGAGAAGGTCAGACTTGGGTCAGCGGGGCTCAGGGTCAGGTTGAAAGAAGCCAGTGGGCAGGTGGAGGCTGCTGAGGTCACAGAAGGCTGCTATCTGACCCTCAGGCTCTTGAGAGTATCTGACTGTGTTCTGCTTCACACATTCTTACCACCATTGTGCCACTCACCCAAATAACATCTCGCAGTTCTTTTCCTCAAGGAACTAGAAGAGCTTTATTAACTTTCAAATGTCAAAAAGGTGCTCATCTAGTTAATGAAGACAGCCATCTTTGCCTGGAACATTAAAGATACAATCAGGACAGCCATATAACACCTAATTTAGGACACCAGGGCCTTTCTAGATAATGATGATTCTGGGATTTCGATAAGTCCCATTGGGTCCGGAGGTCTCTTCATATCCTTTTGGGTATAGGCAGGGTGTGATTTAAAACAACATACAAACAAATAAGTAAATACACATTCTGGAAAAAAAAAAAAAAAAAGTCTGATGATGAGTGTATTTATCCCACAGTGTCGTAGAATGTTTGGATGGTATTTGAGCATGTGTGAAGAAATGAGGCCTTGCTTTCCACCGTACAAAAGTACAAATGTATTTTTCTTGCCCTATTAACTTTAGGCTGAACACCAGGAAGAGAAAAACAACCTCGAGCCGTATATGTCACACCCTGGTTCTGGCCCAGACAATCTTGGTCAGACCAGGGACTACTAAGCTAAAAATAACTTGATAGAGAAAGTAACAGCCATGACTAACTGCCCCAGGAGCTAGCAATGAGGGTCTAGATTGGACCTCCAGGTAGCTGAGCAAAAAGTAAGGATGTGATTCATATGTGGGAGTCCTCTGGGGCTGTCGGGCAACTAGACCTCTTGTAACAGCTGCTCAAGAGCAGGTCTGGAGGAAATGGCAGGAGAGCAAGGCTCCCTACACCATGGGAGAGTATGGGGCACAGAACACACATGGGCCCTTTAACCCTTTACCCTTTATGTGAACTGCTGCCCCAAGTACCGAGCCTTCCAGTGAGGGTAACCTCACCCAGATGGGTCCAGAACAGACCCTTGGGGCTGGGTCAGCCCACGTTTGTCCCTCACTGTCAGTTAACACTGCTTCTCTGAATTTATTTAAGAATGAGTCTGTTTATGGCCCCCAACAGTTCCCCTCAAACTCTAATTCCTCAGTCTGTTTTGACTGAGACAAAGAGGTCCCAGCTTTAGCATAACATTTAGTGGAGCTTGGCAGTGGTCACCCTCTAAGTCCTAGGATGCCCATGATCCATGTTGACTACTGAGCTCCCAGTGGGCCTCCAAAGTCTTCTTTCTCTCCTTTTCTATGTTCTGCTTCATAGCCCT
>NW_006203583.1:752353-803534 GCF_000334495.1 Tupaia belangeri chinensis
TCTTTCCCTTGAAAGATATTCCATGACTTTTAACACAGGATTCCTCACCTCCATGCTCTGCTATTCTGTTGGAGACTGTGATGATGCCTCCCCCAAAACTATAATCCCCTCTTAAGCCCAAGAACCTATGAACATTGACCTTATTTGAAAACGAGGTCTTTGCAGGTATAATTAAGGATCTCAAGATGAGATTATCCTGGATTCTCTAGTTGGACATTAAATACAATGACAAATGTCCTTAGAAGAAGAAAGAAAATGGGACCAACAGATGGCATAATAGTTATGTCACTGGACTCCCACATGACTGACCACGGTTTGAATCCCAGACTCGGAGGCTTGAAACTCACGCTGGGCATGTGCGTATGCGTGCCCAAAATCCTGACAGGAGAATGGAGGAAAAGGGATTGTGGCATGGCCCTCCCTCTGAGGGGTGGGTCATTTTTTGCTGTCTATCTCTCTCTGTCTCTCCAGCAAGTACAAGTGCCCTATAGCAAAAATCTCTCTTAAAAAAATAAATAAATAAAAGAAGACGACAGAAATTTGGCACAGAAGAGAAGACACAGAGGATAAGACTGTGTGAAGATGGAAGCAAAGATAGAAGTGAAAAAGCCACAAGAATGCATGGAGTCACCAGAAGCTGAAAGAAGCAGGGCATAGATTCACCCCTAGAGCTCCCAAAGGAAGGCCAGCCCAGCTAACATCCACCTTGACTTTGACACCTAATTTCTTAATATCTAACTTCTGACCTTCAGAACTGTGTGAGAATAAATTTATGTTTGTGGTCATTTGTTACAACAGCTACAGGAAACACATACCAGGTTTTGTGACTTCTATACCCTGCACTTTGAGCTTGTTGCATGCTTTTGATGTCAGCATTTCTCCTGTCTTGAGCCCCTTTGTCAGCCACTCTGTCCCATCCTTCCAAAGTGAGTATTTCTTGCAGCATGATCAGATTCAGTTCCTATTTCTCTTTTCTTTGCCTAGAACTAATCCCCTTACACTGATGATTTGCAGAGTGAAGCATTTTTTTTTTTTTTTTGAGAGGTCTTTGCTATAGGGTGCGTGCGCTCGCCAGACAGACAGAGAGAGACAAAGAGACAGAATGTGAGAAATCACCCCCCAGTGGTGATGGCCCCGCCACAACCCCTTCTCCTCCATTCTCCTCTCTGGATCTTGGGCATGCACGCACACGCACCCAGTGTGAGTTTTAAGCCACTGGGTCCAGGCCGCAAACCACAGTCGACTACATGGGAGTCCAGCGACATAGCCATTATGCTAACTGTTGGTCTCCCACAAAGTGAAGCATTTTATAGGCAGAGAGAACATTCTCCTGGCTGGTTAATTTAAGGGAGACAATAAAACAACAAGCGTCACTGTGTGCTGCTTTTTCCTTGAGTCTGATAAACATTAGTATTGTGCTAACAGTACTAACAACTTGTAGTATTATTATCACGATATGTAGTATGCTACTTAGGTACACACTTCCCATGGCCTTCCACTAGGCCTCTTAGTAGTGATGTCATTATCAAAGGGGACTAAGAGCATGTTTCTGTAAGATGCATCATTTTCACAATTCTTTTATGGGGAATAATATCATTAATGTGTCCCTCTCGTGGCCAGTAGGTGCCCTATAGCAAAAATGTCTCTTAAAAAAATGCCCTTCTTATATTTTGGATTGTACTTTGTTCAAATAGTAGAACTGGGAAGGACTTTATTTCATCATTGAGAACAAGTAACTTTTTTCATCAAAGGAAAACAGATATCCTCTTTTCCTATAAATGAGCTTATTCTCCCTGTTATAAAAGAATGCATACTGGAGACCAGCAGATGGCATAATGGTGGCATTGTTGGACTCCCACATGGCTGACTGTGGTTCGAGTCCTGGACCCAGAGGCTTGAATCTCACACTAGGCTCATGTGCCTACTTGCTCTAAATCCCAAGAGGAAAATGGAGGAGAAGGGATTGTGGCATGGCCATCCCCCTCGGGGGTGATTTCTCCTTTTTTGTCTCTCTGTTTCTGTCTCTCTGGTGAGCACAGGTGACCTATAGAAAAAAATCTCTCTAAAAACATAAAAAGAATGCATACTTACAAATGCGTGTGTGTATCCATCTATGCATCCCCCCAAATGACATACAGATATCAGGGTAACTGGCTAATTAGAAACTGGATAATTAGAAACCTAGCACTCAGAGCTGTGTAAGGAACATAAGTTTTCCATGTGCATAGAATCTAATTTATACAAAGCATATCTGAGACTCACCTGGAAAAAGAAAGTAGCTTTGTCTCATTATGCTGATATTAGTGGAACCATCATTTTTGCAAAGTAGAATATGAAATTAAAAAAAATAAAATGAAGGAAGGAGAAGGAGGGAAGGAGAGAGAGGTGGAGAGAGAGCCAGAAAGAAAAGAAGGAAAGGAGAGAGGGAAGGGAGGGGAATAAAAGAAAAAGAAAAGTCATCAGACTCCAATCTTGCACTAGATCTGCTCTGTATTATTCTTCTTAGAAAAGACCAGCAGGTGGCCTAATAGTTAAGGTGCTGAACTCTCACAGGGCTGACTGCAATTCTAGACCCAGACTGGTGGCTGGGTCACACCAGGATGCATAAGTGTGTGTCCAGAATCCAGAGAGGACAATGGAGGAGAAGGGATTGGCCATTCTCCCCAGTGGGTGATTTCTCACTTTTTCTCTCGCTGAATCTCTTTGTCTCTCTCTGGGGAGCACACTCACCCTATGGGGGTGGGGAGGAATCCTTATGTAATATATTAGAGGGCCAAGGTTTCCTGGAGCTACAAAATTTTTTTAAATGTCACTATTCAAACTAGTATGTGTACAAATTCACAATTTCCTCACCTGCGTTGAGTTGAACTGAGCCCAAAATCAAAGCCAGCAGTATGAAACACTTTCAACTAACAAAAGACAAAGCACATAGCAAGAAATGCTTTACTATAAGCTCCAGGTGTTCAGGAAGTGGCAGAAACTAGTGAGCCCTTCTTTAAAGTGTTGGGACCATTGAATTTCTCTGTGGCTTCCATATGGGGCCTCTCCTCATCAGGTCATCTCTCCCCGGATGGGCAGAGTAAGTGGCTCTGCACACTACCCCCAGAGCTGGAATCGACT
Organism: Tupaia belangeri chinensis; assembly: GCF_000334495.1. NCBI lineage: Eukaryota > Metazoa > Chordata > Mammalia > Scandentia > Tupaiidae > Tupaia > Tupaia belangeri. The sequence goes on from NW_006203583.1 coordinate 755,474, forward strand.
GCAGTCAAGTCTAGTACGACAGGAAGAGAGCTAGTCCATTAGCTGACTGTTGAAGGCAATTCCTTCACCATTGTAAAATGGAATTCCTGAAGTTTATTTACGTCAAAGGAAAAGAAGAGTTCCCCAACATTCTTTGCTCTCCGATTAAAAACCAAAATTCCAGATAAGTGTTTCAGTACAAGGGAACTTAGTTTTATATGCTTGCTGTCTTGGCTTGTGAGTTGAGGATGTGAGAATTAGTGCTTCACTTCTGAGTCATGAAGTTCGGGTCCTTTGAGACAAATTAAGGCAGCATGAAAATTTATATGTGGCTAAAGGCATCAAGCCTAGAATGAATGAGGGTTTAGGGATGTCAGAATTGTATTCACAGTGCAAACTGTGGCCTGGGTTGGCTCTAGGCTTTCATGGATGTTTTAGCCTTGTTGCCCCCAGCTGTAATGGTGGCAGGAGTAGAAAAGGTTCTCAGTGAACTGTGTGCAGCCTTTTATATTTTTGGAAACTTTCTTCATATCTGGGCATGTGTGGGACCAGTGGGTGCCTGAGACTGCCAGAGGCAAGGGAAACCCAACCATGTAGTTTGCAATTCAGAGTCAAGATTTCATTTCCAGCATGGGTCACAGGGAGCCACCTAAAGACAGCTGACACTCTGTAAACACTGTAGTCTCGAAAGATTCCTCTGGTATTTTATTCCAGTCTTACTTGAGTGGGGGCTTTGATTCAGGGCATTAAGGTCATTGGCTATAGGCCAGCATGATTCTGCCAGCCACCAGAGCAGAGAGAAGAAAACAACAGGAAAGCAAGGTCCCTCAAGGTAGAGGCAGCCTGGATTTTCGGCCTGTTATTCTAGGAGAAAAGGTCAGGCGGAGGAAGATCAGGATCTTAGATCCTCACTTTAAAAATTAGTTAGGCAGGGGTCTAGCAGATGATATAATGGTTACCTTGCTGGACTTCCATGTAGTTGACCGCAGTTTGAGTACCAGACCTGGTGGCTTAAAACTCACACCGGTGCATGTGCTTATGTGCCCAAATCCCAAGAGGTGACTGGAGGAGAAGGGATTGCAGCATGGCCATCCCCGGGGTGGGGGGGGGTGATTTCTCTCTTTCTGTCTCTCTGGTGAGCACACTCGACCTATAGCAAAAATCTTTCAAAAAAGAAAGAAAGAAATTAGTCAATGGGAGTGGTTCTTTCTGTGGGGTGTGCATAGGAAGGAATAGCAACCAGGGGAAGGGTGGAGTAGACCAAAGTGTTGATACCAAAATCACTTGGGAAACATTTTCAAACTAAGTAGGACTCTGTCCTGCTGTCAGGAAGTAGAAGTATAGTTGTCTAAAGCTTCTACCTGTGTAGCACCTGCCAAGGAGGTAGCTAGAAAACAACAAGGAAAAAAAAGTTGTGAGTGAGAATGACTTTGGAGGATGTTATTGGGTCCTGGGGTATTTATCCCTTCTCTCTACCAAGTGAAACTTCTTTAAGGGGATCATTTGAGTGTCAAGAGGAGAGCTTGGTATTTACCCTCGACAATTAGGGTAGAAACAGGCTGGCATTTGACCCTACTTGAGAAGACTGAAGATGACAGATATGGCTGCAGTTGGCCTCACCACTGACAGGATCTGTTTATTAAGATCAAATTAGACCATGTGGGAAGGAGTCTGGGTCTGGAATGGAGAGGGTTGCTTTTTATCAGCTTCCCATCCAGAGTAAAACAACCAAATAAGAAAGAGTCTCGAGGAGTATCATCTAATAGAGAGGTTGAAAGGATTGATATAAGTGATCTGCTGCATTGAAGGCATTGGAGGCTAGTATCTCACTGAAAGCATCTCTGGAGAAGCCATGAACTTACCTCACCAGGAGAATGTCAGCCATGCCAGATGGCTACAGTGCCAGGCAGGGAAGCTCTTTCCTGACTACTGGCTCCTTCTTTTCCTGCCACCACGGCCTTTCAGTCAATCCCAGAGAGTATTTGAAGAACAACTAGAATACAAAATCCTGAATAGCCGGCTCCACTTTGATTTTTATTTCTTGGCTAGATGGTGCCATTGCGATTTCCCTGCCCTTATTATTGAACTGTTTAATGAACACACACTATGTGCCAGGCCTGTTCACATATGTTGTTACTTTTAATCTTCATGCCTACCCTTTGAGATCAATATTAAGATAATTTTCTGGTGAAAAGTCATGGAAGGGTTAAACAAACTTACCCAAGCAGCACAACTAGGAAGTGAGGGTGTCAGGAGTTAGGCAGAGCTAACTCCAACACCTACATCTATCCCTTTAATACTGCACTGCCAAAGTCCTGCATCTTCTGTGTGTGGACACAGGACGGAGGGGTAGGCTTTTAGGCCATTGTCCTGCAGCAGCAAAGTCCAGGAAAGCCCTTGTCATGGGAACTTTCTCTGGCCTGCTTCTTGAATTCTCAAGGGGGTGATTATGGGACTCAGCTATCCAGTTGTGAAAGCACAGGAACCTTGAGGAGACTTTCTTTGACTCTGATCTAGAAATATTTCCAACAAGAACTCTTTGGTGTTCATTTTTGTACTCACAGCCCCCTGCACATTTAAGACCAGCTTATTTACTAAGAGTTGACTGGATAAATGCATCGAAGAGACAGTGTTGTTGGCTGCCATGTTTTCCCTCTCGTAGGCAGTAACCAATGTAATCACTTAATCCAGTTCTAAGAGGAAAGATCTCATTCACAAGAACCTTCTGTTTAGGGGTAAAGAAAGAGAGGAAAGAACGGGAGAGGAGGAGATGGTATCCTATCCATCCTTCTATTTCCATCTTAGGGGGAATAAGGCAAGAACAGTATTTACTGTTTCTTAAGTACTTGTGACAAGGAGACCCCGAGTAGCTTAAGGCTATAAACCACCTTGATATTAAATTTCCTAAATGCTTAATTCTGTGAAACTTCCTCACACATCTCCCGGCTTATCACTAGCACTACAGTACGTTCTGACTCAAGTATAAGCCAGTTAAGTTTCTTGCAAGAACTGATTGCCAACAGACCCTGACATAACTGAGACTCAGCCTTTTTAGACTGGGTACAAAAGAGATGTTGAGCTGGGTGTCATCAGGGCACTGAAGGAAGAAGCCTGTGATTTCTAATGATGTCTCCAAGTGGCCTCAAATACAAATTGAACAAGATGGCTAACAGCATTGTGTTGTGAAGGATGCTGCAGCTGAAGACCTCCAGGGTGTAGGAAACTCTGGGGATTAAGCCTTTTCTTGCTCCAGCAAAAAAAAAAAAAATGCACTTGAACATACAAGGTTATTGACTTGCATGTCTTTATATGGCACACCCACCCATCACTGTCTCACACACACACACACACACACACACACACACACACACACATGAACACCACAGAGGATGTAGATGTGGCTTTGACTTACAGCACTGAGCAGTTTTCTGCTTTTTCCTCTTATCCTTATAAAAGCATGTCAAATTAATTGTGGCCAACTACATACAAATCCCTTTCTCTCTGCCAATCAGGGCTGCCTGAACAGGCAAGAGGTGAGCTCACCTGCTTCGTTATGCAAATTGTATTCAAATACTGAAGAACAAGGCAGCCTTCAGCACAGCAGTGATTCCAGGTTGCTAATGGAGAGAGGTTGTTGCTGGAGGAGTTGCTTTAACCCTCTGATGCTGATGCAAGAAGGCTGAGGAGTCTTCATATTGAAATAGGGGCCAAGTCAACTCTCAGCACCAAACAGGGTGTTCCCAGAGTACCATTGTCCAGGTAGCAGGAAGGCCCTGACATGCAAGGTCATCACTGGATCTGACATAACTGAGGATGATTTAGAATTTAAACAGCATGCACAGCATAGCTTGGTTTCTCAAATACCCCTCTAGTCTGACAACCATAAATACATTTCACGACATATGGTGGGCATTCAGATACATGGGGTGAGGTGTGGCCATGAAGGTACCTATCCTCAGAATACCCAATGTCAAGGACAGCATATCCACCATGCAAAGTGTATAAAAACAATCAACACACTCACATAGAAGTCAGTGAACATTAAGCTGTCACATCATGAGGTCTAGTTTAAGAAGGCCTGTACCACTCAGCCATTTGTTCATTCGGGACCTGCTGTGTGCACAGTTATTTTATTCCCCAGTAATCACAGTTGCAAGGACTCATTTCTCTCTTGACTGTCTCACCTTGTTATCTTGCCCCACACTTCAGAATCTCTCTTGAATTGGAATTACAGTCTTGCCTCTCAACCCCAAGTCATAGAAAAGAGGCTTTTAACAAAATTCTGTAATTGTCACCCTGGTCCTCAGTGCTAGGGGAGGTACAAGCCATACAGTCTGTGTAGCAGCGAGAAACATTTCTATTAGGCGACTGTGGCCTTGGTAACTTGGAGCAGAGCAGAAAGGACTTTGGTGTCAGGCAGTTTTCCAGCAGCTCCTAAAGAGCATCTTCTCAATGTGACTTCAACTTTTGATTGGATGTGTCATGAAATCACACATAACCCAATACACCCATGTTCCGGGATGAATGCCTTCAGGTTACAGATGACCCAGTCAACCGGTCACTCCTCATCATCCCCTCCCCTTGCTGGAACCAGTACCTCCATGTAGGCTATTGTATAAATTAAAAAAGAACATCATCCTTGTAGCATCCAAGGGATCTGTGTTTTAGTAAAGAAGTAATCACTGAAAGAAATGGCTCCCAAGACAATTCCTAAGGTAGGCCCCCTGGTCGGCATGATCACTACTTTTCTGGAATGTATGCATATATTTATACTTCCAGTTTAAATCTTTATATATTTTTAGATTATTTTAAAGTATCTGCTTCTTAAAGTGCACTTTATTTATTTATTGGAGAGGTTTTTGCAATAGGGCACATGTTGCTTGCCAGAAAGACAGAGAGAGACATAGAGACAGAAAGTGAGAAATCACCCCCCAGGGGGGATGGCCACGCTGCAATCCCTTCTCCTCCATTCTCCTCTCGGGATCCTAGGCACGCACGCACATGCGCCCTGCATGAGTTTTTAAGCCCAGCGGTCCAAGACTAGAACTACGATCGACTACATGGGAGTTCAGTGACAGCCATTATGCTAACTGCTGGTTTCTAAAATGCACTTTAAAAGACACTTATCTTGGGAATGTTTAAGACCGGGTTAATCACATGTGAGGACAGTTTTCCAAATTATTCCTTTCTTAACTTAAGATGTGACCCTGTGGACTGAAAGAACAGGGCTTTTTTGTGTGTGTGTGAACATGGATTATGTAGGACCGGCATCACCAACCCCCAGATCATGGACTGGTGCTGGTCTATGGCTGCTTGCAGGCTGGACTGCAGACAGGCAGAAGATGGGTGGTGGGTGAGCCAGTGAGACTTCTCCTGTGTCTGCAGCCACTCCCCATCACTTGCATTGCCTCCTGGGCTCTACCTCCCATGAGATCAACAGTAGTACCAGATTCTCAGGGGAGTGTGAATCCTGTTGTGGGATTGTTTCATTGTATACTACATTGTGGTAGCGGCAGAAATGAGGTGCAAGGTGGATGTGGTGCTCTTGCATTATCCCAGGACCAAGCCCTCCTTCTTGCCCATGTCCCCATCTATGGAAGGATTATCTTCCAGTGGCTGGTTCCTCGTGCCAGGAAGGGTAGGGGCCACTGATTTAGAAAAACAGGGACTACAAGGCTTGGATGTACCAGAAGGGAGCTTAGGAGAATTCCAAAGACCAGGAAATGGGGTCTGGGTATACAAAGTGAAGTATGAGGGCTAGCCCTGGCCACAAGCAAAGGGAATTTATTTTCCTTTCCTCTAGTACTTCATTACCCTTATCCTACCCTCCCCAAACTCTGCCCTAAAATAGCCTGAATTCACCTCTGTCAACCTCCACTAGACTCATTGATTAAATAAATGCCCATTTTGATCACTGAATTGTAAGCTCCTTGAGGCAACAGACATGCTTTCAATAACTCTGTCTGTTCAGCTCCTGGGACAGCGCCTGGTACACCATGGAAGTTGGTTAAATGAATGAATGTTCTCAGAACATAAGCTAATAATATTAGCACAAAAGTTCTGCTTTTTTATGGATTAAATTGCCTGTAATGAGCTAAGCATTTACAGTATTGTTTCTCTGTGGAAGAGTATTTCTGTTTCTGAACAGCTGATTTATAAATGAACTATTGAGGACAATGTGTTCGTAGGTTGGGAGCCCACCTATTGAAAATTGCATTTCAAAGCCAAAAATAAATTAACCTTTGTATTATGTGTTCTTTTACAATATGAACAGCCATGGCCCTCATCCATGGCCATCACTACATAAACCCACACCAATAGTTACAGTCTCAGAAAGAAAACCAGTCATTAATGGCCAGTGGGTGGCATTCCGCTGGCTAGACACTTTCTATTCTTTGTGTCATTTACCTCTCCCCAAATGTTTTAGGAGAATTCTACCTCTACTATACAAAAGAGAAAACTAAGACAAGCTATGTGTGATCCAGCTAGGCTTCTAAACTCATCTGGTCCTCAGTTTTCTCACTTATAAAATAGGAATAAAAATATTCTCTATGTTATAGCCATTGTACTGATTAAAGAGTTATTACCTGGAAAGTGCTTAGAATGGTGTCTTGTGCATACTAAGTCCTCACTGAATGTTAATGTTTGCATGCTGCCTTGGACCCCGGGTTTTCTCTGAAATTCACCCCCTGAATTCCATGCTGATTCTAATAGATGATTTGCATGTGCCTCCAAAGCCCAAAATGTTATGAGTTCATACCAGAGCCATCACTCAGACCTTCTTCCACTCTCCCTGCCCAACCACTAGCTCATTACAATGAAACCTGGGTGCAGGGTAGAGTGCCTTCAGGGGAGGTAACATAAGGGGATGGAGGAGGGTTCTTCAAAAGTTCATGAAAAGTATATAGTAGAAAAAAAAAAAACTATGGATAGATTTCAAAATCTTTTTGCACCAAAATAAACTCATATTTTAGTTCCATCTTTCTTTCTTTCTTTCTTTCTTTCTTTCTTTCTTTCTTTCTTTCTTTCTTTCTTTCTTTCTTTCTTTCTTTCTTTCTTTCTTTCTTTCTTTCTTTCTTTTTCTTTCTTCTTTTTTTACAATTGCCAGAAGGTACATGCACTCTCCAGAGAGATACCGAGAGAGAGAGTGAGAGGGAGAAAGCATCCTTCATAGTGGGGCTTGGTCATGCTGCAGTTCCTTCTCCTCTGTTTCTTCATCCTGTCAGGATTTGAGGATTGAATACATACATACCAGGTGTGTTTTTTAAGCCACTAGGGCCAGGATTAGAACCCATGATCAGTCATGTAAGATCTGGATCCCTTTAACCATTAGACCTCAGGGCCAGTCCTTTAATTCCATTTTTCTACAAAGTGGTTTTGTTTTGTTTTGTTTTATTGCAGTCTGAAAACACCCACTCTGTTTATTTACTGACCAGATTACAAAAATAATTGAAGTCCCTGTATATCAGGGCAGGAAAATGTGTGAAAGGGAGAATGAAGGAGTCATTGGAGTCACTCTGTAATACTTAAACCTCCTGATACAGCTCTGGACCCAAAGATGTCTGGTTGTAGGGCATCTGCTGTTGGAAAGAGGTTCCTGCTACTTTGTTGTAGATAACCTTGTAGGCCTTTTGAGAAGATGCTCTCAGAATCCTCCTGGCCTATAATAAGAGCTTAAACAGTATTTTTGAATCAGTATCTGTTGCCATAGAAAATAATTACTTCTAACATAAGATTAAAAAATATAATTCTCTTTGACTGTGGGGTCCTACCCAAGGCAACTGGTTCTCATGAGAATGGGCAGAATATAGAACTAGGTCTTTCTTAAAGCTTTCCTTGCTTATGTTGTCTATGTTGCCAAGACTCCATAACAAAACAAAGAAGTCTGTCCTTTAAGAGTCTCAAAGAAAGTAAACCTGATTTTTTCTACCTCAACCTCACTTAGAAACTTAGAGAAGAGCTTTAGTTTCACTGCAAATTGTTGATGAAGCTAGAAAATTTATAATATCCCTAAGTTCTTTTGTGTGTGAGAGAGGTTTTTGCTATAGGGCACGTGTGCTCGCCAGACAGAGAGACAGAATGCAAGAAATCACCCTCCGGGGGGATGGCCACGCCGCAATCCCTTCTCCTCCATTCTCCTCTCGCGATCTTGGGCACGCACGCACACGCGCCCGGCGTGAGTTTTAAGCCACCGGGTCTGGGACTCGAACCGCGGTCAAGTACATGGGAGTCCAGCGACATAGCCATTGTGCTAACTGCTGGTCCCATATCCCTAAGTTTTTAATTCATACCTATTTTGACCAGTTTATTTAGCAATATGTTATTGTCCTGAACAGCTGCAACTGTGTCTATCATCACCCATCTACTAACAAAGGAAATATTGGTGTTCCCTAATGGCTCATTGCCATCTAGAAAATTTATAGTGTCAAGTTAGATGTGGGTTGGAAGAACCTGATTCCCAGAGATTCAGTTCTTAAAGCCTCTTCCCTCAGTTTCCAACCCAGGCGGCTCTCCTCCCATCCTCTATTCTACTTAGGGTCTCGACTTGCCAATCCATACTTAACGCAGGCTACCTATTAATGTCCCTTAACCTGCATATCCGTGTGATGTAGCTATAATGTAATGATGTCTCTAAGTAAGAGATGGAAATCAGTTTCATTACTTTACACTGCCTACTCTTTATTTATCCATTCATCAGATAGATCCTAAATATCTACTTATATACCGTCACTGGAACAGGATATAGGAAAATTAGAAAAGCTCTGCATAAACATGTTATCTCTGATCTTTTCGTCAGAAGTGAGCTTAGCATTCAGTCACATGGTCTATCTCAGGAACCCTTAGCAGCTACCATACTGACTATGACTAAGGCCTAAAGGCCCTGGAATACGAAAGACTAATGACTGTGCTGTATCATCTCAGAGTCTCTCCAGAATCCCCTCTTAGCCTTTGTCAGTTCCTTGTTCAATCTAATTCCACTTCCTACCTAATCCTGCCCCTTTCCTCAGTTCTTTGGATTAACTAAGGCCTCTGCTGAAACATCTACCTGATGTTTTATTTTTTTATGCTTTCTGTGCTTTGCATAATTTCTCATATATAACAGCAATTAGTTCAACAAGTATTTATTGGATGGTAACTAGTTTCTCTGTGACTAGGGATGCCAAATTTAGCAAATAAAAATAGGAGACACCCAGTTATATCTGAATTTCATGTAAGTAGTGAAGATACTTGTAGAATATATTATGTCCCAAATTTCTTGGAAGCCCCACCTGTGAGGTGTTGGAGGCCTTCTGGGGTTTCCAGTGACAGAGGCAGACACATGGACAGTTAAAACACAGGATGACAAAGACAACAGAGGACTGTCTCTGTTCCTCTTACAGTTAAATAAACCTTAGTATCTCTGCTTGCCCTCCCTACTACTATGCCTTCCAAACTTTCAGTTCCTGCAATATAGTGCAGATATTTAGTATATATTGAGTGGGGATGTACAGAGTAGTAAGGATAAGGATAATATGAGGGTGGGTAATAAAAGAAGGGAAGAAGGGGAACAGGAAAAAAGATATGTTTAATTGACACCAAAATGAAAAGTTATTTGCTGATGATAATGTGTATGGTAATGTCTTTGTCTTGATTGATATGCACTGTATTCATGCTGGGAAAAAGCCATATTGTACATGATAAAGATGTATAGTGATTAAATATAAATTAAAAAAATTTTTTTAAAAAGGAGCAATCCAAGGGAAAAAAAGATAATAGCTCATTGTAGCTATGGAAATAAACAGGAGTAACTCACTGAGTAAATAAATATCAATATATAATTTAATGAAAAGTTAAATAAACCCAGTCTTTTAGCCTTTTACCATAAGATTTTCTCCCCTGCCTTTAATCATTTCCCACACCTTCTAAAATGTCAATTGTGGGTTAGAGAACACACTGTGGTCATAAAGCTCTCCCACTGGTGTACAACAAAGCCTGACCACATCCTTCCCACATGCCATGTTGATCTTTAGCTTTCCATTAGAGGATCATTGTTTGAAAAAGCAGTGCTTAATTACGGATCCGTGTGTGTGTGTGGTCCACTAGGACTCCACAGTCTTTCTTGACCATACTTTTGACAGAGTCATTTCCCACCTCTTTTTGCTATAGTGCAGTGTGGTTTTATATCCTGTGAGTTACCTTATATGTGTCCTAATTGATCTTCATCCTTTTAATATCCTCTTTCATCATGCTAGACTTAATTGTTTTGATGTTTAATTCTATTTCCCAAGTAGCCAACTATCCAATGCAATTTGATGTCATCAGCAGATTTAAAGAGCAAGTTTTTCTTTCTGTCATCTCAGTTATTAAAGAAAACAGGACTCTGGGGCCGGCAAGTGGCGTGGTGATTAAGGGCGATGGACTCGCACATTGCCAACTGCAGTTTGAGTCCCAGAGCTGGCAACTTGTCTCTCTCTCACTCTGTCCCTCTCTGGTAAAATGAAAAGAAATAAATTTAAATAAAATAATTCTCCCCCCCAAAATTAATTAAAAAAAAAAAGAAAGAAAGGAAACAGAACTCTTTGCTGTGTGGTTAGTAAGCTGTAGTACACTCCCTAGTCAACTGGTCATGTTTATTTATCACCAAATATCCCATCTACCTTTAGGTCTTTAAAGTGAGAAGGGCCTCCTTTTTGGTAAAGAGAAAGTTCCTTCTTTACAGCTTATTTAGGTGTGAGCTAGAGACTTTCTCTCATTCTGTGAATTATCTCCTGATTCGGAATTTCATGAATAATTTTAAAGGAGACCAGCTTCTCTGTGATCCATTGGCAAAGGGAACATGCACACGCATGGAACCATGAACAAAATCCATGGTCTGATCTCAGTAGAATCATCATGGAGCTCAATAATGAAACATTTGAGTAACTTCCTACTGGGTATGTGAGAAAGTATCCCCGTCAGTGAGTATATTTCCCTCTAACTAGGGTTTTTAAAATGTAAGTGTGAAATGGACTCATCCAGATTATTTTCCCAAATACGTGTCATATTTCAAAGGCAAGCTGTCCTGCCCATATTCCTCTCTCTTCAGCCCATTTGCGTATTCTGAAAAAACATTCCTTTTCCAAGCCTGAGATGAAACACACCTTGGATTTTAAGTGGAAAAATAAATTTTAATATATTTATCTGGTGTAGGCTTCAAGTTCTTCTGTAAATTCACACCAGACCAGGCTACTGGAGCAAGTGAGCTAGTGAGTATATTGTTAGAGTTTCTAGGAAATGGCTAGTCTAAGGTCAAGCTACCAGATAAGCATCTGATCTAAAATTTGGAAGAAGCTTTAAAATAAATGTATTCTTCCCCATTCTTCTATATTTTGTTATGTTAGAAATTATATGTTATGAAGTTGGTATATTAATACTAATAATTAACATACTTATAATGTCTGTCTCTGTGCTAGATTGCAAACTCAATGAGAGCAAAAGTTCTTTTTGCTCACTGATGTATTTGCAGTATCTGTAATAGGGTGACACATGTAAGTGCTCAAATATTTAATTAAAAATGAATGAATTAATCAATAAATTAGTCAATAAGTTAATAAGTGAGAAGACAGTTATATAATTCTTACAGATTTCATAGTAGAAGCTGATATTCTTAGTTCTTTATTAACCATCTGAATTTGAGAAACATTGAAAGACAATTTCATAACTAATGGTTGGGGAGAATGATAAAGTAATATAGATAAGAAATATTTGACATTTATAGTCCCAGACAGAATTTTCTCACCTTGTGGTTTCTACTCCTGTGAAACTATCTAAATTGAGCAGGTATTTAAGAAGAAGATGGAAAAAATGGTGTACCCAACTGTGCTACTATTGTGGCTTGTCAGATCTTAAATTATAAAGTTCTTTTGGATCTTACTGGGAAAGATATTTGACTTCTTTAAACCCTCTGATTATTCTTTGTCTCAAATGTGAGAAAAGTACAGTAGGCTCCTCTGTATATGCTTATGCTTAGACCTGTCTTGTTCTCAGAATGGTGAGATCTTAGTTTCCCAATAAACCAAGTATTTGCTGAATGCTATTTTTTGTATATATCATTCCTTTCACAAAGGTAGCTGCTATAGTTTGATTATGTCCCTGAAAATTCACATGTTGAACCAGTTTGTAATAGGATTAAGAGGGCAAAAACTTGACCAAATTAATGTGTTGAAGGGCGGGACCTTTGGAGAATTTTAGTGATTGGGTGGTTAGGGCAGAGGTCGCATGTTTGAGTCCTACTGGATTTATAAGGGGAGGAACCATGAGAGAGAACATGCCCTCTCTGCATTCACCTGCCATCCTCTCCGCTTCTGTCAGCTCTGTTGTGACATAGGCCAGCCTAATGACAGTTCTATGGCTTTGGACTTTACAGCCGCTAGAACTGTGAGTCAAATAAATCTCTATCTCTTTATAAATCACTCTGTATAGGTATTTCTGTTAGCAACACAATATCAGATTGAGACAATATCCACTCTAAAATAAATATAACATCTTTTGCTTTTGGAGGGGAAAAGAGAGAAATCATAACAAAATAAGCTTATATAAAGGAATTATTTAAAGTAACAACAGGACCAGACTGGTGGTACAAGTGGAAGGGCACCATTGTGTAATGACTGGGACTTTATGGGAGGCTGAGTTCACTTCCTGGCCCAACCTAGGCATGCCAGGCAAGGTGGTAATGGCTGAGGGGCTGCAGCAGGGATATTGTGACGTGGTGAGACTCTGTCAAAAATACTTGTCTCACCCAGCTAAGTTGGTATAGCAGTGGTATAATACTCTGCAGTGCTGGAAGCCATATGGAAGGTCAGGATCAGTCCCCAGGTTGACTTGTATATGCCAGGTACACAGATACATGCTCATATTCTTGATAGGCTAAGAAAGCCTGTGGTTGAATCACAGCATAAGACCCTGTTGAGGGTGCTTTTCTTTTTCCCACTCTGCGTCATAAAAAAAATAGTGACAAAAAAGAGCAATGACAGTTTCCAGGATTAATTACATTTTAAACATAATCTCTTGAACCATCTTTTATATCTAAAAGCATCCGGTTTGTTGTATCGCAACACATGGCTGGTACTCACTGAACATGTTTGAATGATTGGTAACCCTAAAGTGGAATGTGAGTTAACATAATTTAATAAGATTTTCAATGAAAAAGTTGAAAGTAAAAAAAATTTTGGCTTAACCCTTACGCAACTAGCACAATTAAGTTTCAGTCCTCTACCTACATAGTTATTGATATTTTACTTCACTAGCAATCACCTTATGATCATTTTGTTAACATTATAATTGGAGGCTCCCTGAAGACAACTTAGAAATGTTGGACTCCCATTAGTCCTTCAAGGTGAGGCATGGAAATGTGTGCCTTAACGCTTGCCATTGACTATCCAACACAAATGGAAGGGAGGGGTTAGTTTCAGGGACTGGCTGTTTAGTCTTGGATAGGTAATGACATACCTAGGCTTCTGTTTTCTCCTCTGCACAGTGAAGCAGTTGCTCAATCAGTGTTTCTCAAACTGTGTTTCATATCCTGCAAGTGTCCAGAAGACATAATGGGTAGGTGAAAAAAAAAATCTATGGCAGAGTAAATCTGGAGAAAGGCTGTGTCAAGGTTAATTATGTTTCTTTACCAAAAGACTGTCAGAGTTCTATCCTGTGACGGTCCATTGTGACCCCCGGAGGGGGATGAGTATGCATAGTGAGATCCTTAGGCTACCTCCCAGCGCTGATATTCTGGAAACTGGAGTGTCCCTTGCATAGTGCTGGCTTTATTGACCAAAACAAGAAATTCTGCTGTGCTGCAAATGGGTCACAACATGACAGTGGGCACATCTGGTATTTCCATTTCTTGATTTGGAACTGTTTGATCTGAACAATTGTCAGGACAGCAGAGGTGCTGATTTATCTCTCCCTGAATTCTCACTCATCCTAAGTCCTGCCTGGCATCTGCCTTTGGCAGGCCCACTCCCATCTCTGCTTGGTGATTCTAAAGATGTTGACACTGGGAACCTCAGGTTATCATGCCAATAACTGGAGTGCCTCTAAATCTCTTGGGTATCTTGCATATGGAAATCATCCTAGTAACCTTCAGTATTTCCCCCCAAATTGTATGAGCTGTGGGAGCTTCTGGTGCAGCTTCAGAATTCTAGTTTCCATGGTGAACCCATCTGTATTCTTCACTTGAAAACTTCTGTAAAGACTATTTCTCCTCTCTAACACCCACAGCTTTTAGAAAATATCTGGAACAATCCCATGTGCCCTCCCAGGTGCGTCTGTTAGGTGAAGTGGGGTGGAGGGCAACAACACCTCTGTGTAACAGTCCTGCCTAAGAGCAGGTCAAAGGAGCACAGCCAAGGCCACCTGTCACACACAGAATGACTTAGGGATGAAACTCAAATCCCTCTGTCCTTACTTCTCTGTTTCACTTCATCTCTGTGCCATCAGAATCTTCTCCAACTCTGTCACATTTTTGGTGCCAAAGAAATATTCATGTGCATTGTCAAGTCCTAAATCTGACAAGCTCTTGTGGGATCTCAAATCTGATATATTTTTTGAAGAAAAAAATGGAGAAAGTGCCAGGAAAGATGTCCTCAATTAGCATGAAGACAAATTAACTCCTTATTCACCAGGAATGTCGACTAGCTCTATATCTGAGGAGTCTAAACACTCAGCTCTCTGGTGCATGATAGTGATTTAACCAGTAAGCAGTGCACTTGGGGGTTATAATTTTTAAAGTTTATTTATTTTATTTATGATAGAACACAGGCACACACAAGATAGACAGGCACTTTCCACAGTGTCTTGTTACTTCACTATCCCCTTCTCCCAGTCCTCCAGTTCATCAGGATCTTGGGCACCTCCACGTGCAACCAGCATGTTTCAGGCTACTGGACCAGGGATCCAAACCTATGGTCAGCTCTGTGGCTTCTAGCACTGCAGTTTTGTACACCACTGACTATGCCACCAAGGATGGGTGGATAGGTTTTCATATTTCAAATATCCATATTTGTGCTATTCAATTCATTATTAAGTCATTGATTTATTCATATTGAGACCTGAATGAATTTCGGGTACTATTCTAGGCACTGGCCATACAGACAAAAATCTTATCTATGTTATCACATTCTAAAAGGGAAGAGGGCAGAAAATAAATTTAAAAGATAAGTATATGCAATATTACAATGTATGAATTTTAAATTGGGTGGTCGGATAAGGCTTCCATAAGATCATCAACTTTGGCCTGAGTTAGGGAGGGAGAACCCAAGTGGGCATCTGGAACTTTCTGGGCAGAGAGAAGAGCATGCTAAAGCCAGAGCTTACCTGGCCTGTCCTAGGAACTGCAAGGCAACCAGCATGGCTACTGAAGACTGGGTAAGGGTGGGTAGTGAGCAAGGAAGTGGTGGAATGAGGCTGGCCCTACCACCTCCTGTCCCTTGTCTGCTGAATATGCCTATAGACAGACCTGGATTCTCTCAAGGCTTCCATTCTGATGTCTTTTCCACTTACTCCTCCCATTATTTTCTCCCTGGAAATAGTCCAGGCTTTTCAGTAGTTTTCCACTCAATGGCCATTCACCAACCTGTTTTCTCCTAGCCATACTACTCTAGCTGAGTAGTAATAACACCTGAGCCCCGGGGAGTCACAGGGCATCATTCCTCAGCCTAACCATTCAGCAGGCTCCATAGCTTGGCATCAATCTAGGTACCAACATAGTGTTCCTGCAGCATGTGCAGACATTCTTTCCAACTTCAGTGCAGCTACTGTGCTTGCATGCCTCTGTACTGCCCACACTACCTATCCTGTTTGCCCTTTGTCTATATAAATCTTGGCCATTGTAAGAGATGGCTTCACCTCTCTCTCCTCTATGGAGTCTCGCCCTCCTCTTGTGATATTCTTTACTCCCTCTCAATTTTCATAGCCTTGAATTTTCTTAGCTCCCATTGCAACTTGGCATACCTGTTCAGCCACTGGGTTCTTTATTGTACTTATGAGCACATGTTCTATGTGCATAGAACTCTGCGGTCTGTTCTACTGTTAAGCATGAGGACCCTGGGTTTGAATCCTTACTCTCCTAGTTTCTAGCTATCTGACCTTATCCAGATTACAATACTTACTTATGTGTGCATCTAGTTTCTGATCTGTTTGATAGGGATAATAATACAAAGCAGGAGCTCTTCAAAAAGTTTATGGAAAAATGTACATTATGAAAGAATTATGCATGGATTGCGAAACATTTTTGTACCCAAATGAGCTCATACTTTGATTCCATTGTTCCAAAAACTTTTTGAAGTTCCCTCTTACCACCTCATAGGGTTGATGAGAAGATTAACAAGTAACTAATGTAAGTTGTGTGACACATGGGAAGTGCTGTGGAAGTGCTGTCATAATATCGTCATTGTCATGATCATTGCCAACTATGCAGTAATGTAGAGATTATAATGCCTCATTTCATTTCAAAGCCCAGTAACTTATACATGGCTTATGCTTATTAAATGTGTATTGATAAAGATGTGTATTTTATAATCAGACTCTAGGCTTTACCAAACACCTTGAACTTCAGGGTATCAGCTCAGACATGCAGGTTAAGAGTTAAGATAGGAATCAACCTATTTTCTTGTCCTTAGCTCACTAGCTAACATGCCATATAATGCCAGTGTCTTATTTAAGAAATATTTCAGGAAATATTTACTAAAACTTATAAAGCCATACTGTATAAAATACAAAAGAAGTGACTGCTTTACTGTATGAAGATCACCATTGCAAGGAAAATTGATAGTTGACTAAATTCCAGGAATCTGAAGAATCTGCTGTGCTTTGGGCACAGCAGGAGGCAGGAGGAGAGAGAGTTCCAGTCTCTCCATCATGTCCTGCCCTGTGGGGCACATTACAGGAACTTCAGCTCCATGCTGAGCTCAGAAAGGCAAGGGGCTCCTTTTGTGTAGCACAGCATCCATGAGTGGTCAAGACACACATGAGAATGTTGGGAGACACATCCCAGAGGTGGGAGGAGGACAAACTTACCAGCCTTCTCACATCCACGTGCAAGTTTCTTCACATGCGAACTTTAGTGTGTTTGCTACCACGGACAATTATAGCACTAAGTAATAACATGAGAAAAAAGGAGCAGAGACAATTATGGCCTTGAAGGCTTGTTGTATGCTAACTCTCTTTCTTACAATAGCAAACTGTCACCAGGTTCATCAGGCACCCAGGAAGAGAACCAAGTTAATTTTGGCACTTTTATTACATACCTGTATCTTCTAACTATGTTGTATAATGTTATTGTCATCATAATTCAGTCACCTTCTTTGAATGAACTTGAACAATATTCTCTCCAATGAATAATTTATAATGAAATGAAAAAATAATTATTTATTCCTCCCACCTCCATCCAGATTATAACTTTTATGAAGGTGAAGAATCTGACTTTCTAATCTATCACTAGATCTACCACCAGGCTATTCTATGATCGGGGCCTTGGGCAGTCCCACGTTTTAAAGTGAGGGACTTACAATGGGATACAACACCTTATTTCTCCTCTTGGAATGTGGTTGAAATTCATTTTCAAAGCTAAGTGGCCTGTTGAAGTCACACAGTTAACAAGTGGTAGAGCTCAAATGTTTGTCCACGTATGCTTTCTATTTTACCATTAAATTATCCTTTCAATATAAGCCCTGAATACCTTCTTTTCACATCTTTCTTGAGCACTTTTGGGAACAGTGAAGAGGGTAAGCCTTCAGAAAGTTTACCCTTTGTGTTATCATATGCCCTTCTTCCCCTTCTGGGCCTAGCAAGGGATCATGGTAGAAAAGAAGGGAGGCTGCTTCCCCCAGCCATTTCCTCCTTCTTCAAATGCTGCTGCAAGTCTGACCTCACACCCACAAACCCACTTCATCCTAGTTGGGAGTAAGATATTATTATGAAAAATTTAGTAGTGGGCAGCAGTTTGGTGTAATAGCCCTGGGATAATGAAAACAATAATAGTTGTTCTCCTTGCTTATAGTCCCTTGGAAAATCAGGAAGATCAAAAGAGAAAAGCGATAGAAAAGAATATGAGAGCAGAAGGTGCATAGACCCATCACTCCCAGCTCCTGGGTATTCACCTTAGAGAAATGAAAACTTCTGTTCACTTAGAAACCTGTACATGAATGTTAATACTTGATGCAGTTGTAATTACCCCAAACTGGAAGTAATCCAAAAGTATCCCTTAAGTGGATAAAAAAAAAAAAAGTGGTACATCCACACCATGGAATTCTACTCAGCAATAAAAAGGAAATGATGCACACAAAAGTTTGGAGGAATCTCAAAGGCATTATAATAAGAAAAAAAAGTCTTAAAAGGTTATACATAGTATGATTCTATTTATATGATATTCTGGAAATGGTAAGACTATGGGCATTGAAACAGATCAGTGTTGGTCAGAGGTTAAGGGCTCCGTATAGAGGAATAACCCAGGAAAATTTGCAGTGACTGGAGCTGGCAGGTGGCCTGATGGTTAAAGGCTCTGAACTCCCACATGGTCAACTACGGTTTGAGTCCCGGACCTGGTGGCTTGCTTTCACACTTTCTCTCTCTGTCTGTCTCTGATCAAATTGGAAAATAATAATAATAATGATGATAAATAAAGTTAAATAAAAATAATTCTTTAAAAAAAGGATATTTGCAGTTATGGAATTGTTTTGTATCTTATGTTGGTGAGTATAAGATTCTATACATGGCTAAAATTCATAGATTTGTACACCCATGATAATAACAATAAAAGTCGTTTAAAATATACTATAAAAATCGAGGGTAAACGACAGTATTACTGATAAGAGGAGAGTACTGGGTAGTTAAAAAGGCAGTCTCTTAGAATTCGGATGGTCTGCCACCTCCTCCTAATTAGTAGCACAGGCCAAAAGCTGCACTTGCATCCTAAGCTTTCCCACCTTTTCTCTTGGGTGCCTGGAAGGGCTGAGTGGCGTTTGGGCATTGATTCTTTCTGTGATTCAAATGTAAAATCAGAAGTAATGGAATGAATATTTATGTGTAAGATCGTCAAGCTTTGAAGACAAAGCCCCCAGATTCCACATCTCATGTGTATGGATCCCTGCAAACATGACGTCCAATAGTCATCTCTGCAAGGTCACAACACTGGTTTGTCCTAATCTGCATGTGCTGTTGCACTCAGAATGAATGAATGAGATGAGCCGTTTTTCAGGGTAGCTAAGAAGGCAGAAACTGGTCACCCTCTTCATTTTCATAGAGCTGCTTTCATTTGTGTGCTGTCATTCACCGGGTCTAACTCTAATTAACCTCCTTAGGACTGCTGACAGCTGAGCAGAAGATGGCCTTGTCTGGTGCCCAGAACAACCGCCTGGACACTGCTGACATTTAGGAGAATTTGGGTTTTGATTTTAGAGCTTGCTTTTCTCCTGGCATCATAGCCGTGAAGACTTCTCTGCAAATATATTTCCTCATTTTCACCCTGGAAACTAACCAGACTCGAGGAGAAGTTTAAGAGCAGAGGGATCCTCTAGTGTGAACTGATGCTAGCACCTCTATCCCCACCCTTCCCAATCCTTCCCCTCCTAAGGCTGGTTGCAGCCTTTCTCTTTTGGAATGTCTTTGGTTGTGGTCGACACCTCTGTGGTCCTGCATAGGAGCTGGTGCTCATGCCATTTCTCGTAGTCATTGAGTTTCGGCCATAGAGCGTGGACACTTGGTGTATATTAAGTGGAGACATATAATGTCTCTCCTCCAAAATATTACTTCTGCCACATTCTGCTGGTCAAGCAAGTCACATAGGCCAGCCCAGAATTGAGGGAAGGGAATCTCTTGATGGAAGGAGTGGAAAACAGGGATAGTACCTGATAATGTTTCTGTTTGTTCCTATTCCCCTCTTCAACTCCTGTCTCTCCATCTTATTCCTTCTAGCCTGTTCTGCATGCTGGCACCTGAGGCCCCCTTTTAACACAAAAACCCAGTCTTTGTTATTCTGACAGAGTTCTTCATTTGCTTTCAGTGATGATGATAATGGCGAGGATAATAAGAGTAATCATAATAGCTTACATACTTATTATTAGCACATGCCAGGCACTGTGCTAACACTTTGCATAGATTAACCGGTTGACTACTCAAACTTTATGATCTTGGTGCAATTAGCCTATTGTGTAAAAGAGGAAATCAGGGCACAGAGTTATCACACAGTTATCATTGGCAGAGGTGAGACGAGCTCATGCAGTTTGGCACCAGAGACTGCTCTCTCTCATCCCATGGAGTAGGAACTCTCCTTTGCACACATTTCAGCTCCCTCTGTGATCCAGGCCCTGGAGCTCTTTGGCTAGACTGGCCTCCAGTCATCATGGCCAGGTCTATGAGACTGTGGCAATAAGCTGCTTATGGTCTCTGGTCATCTGTTCTTACCGTCCTGTGTCTTTGAGCAGAGAGCAGTTGCCCGTATCTAGAAAGCCCTTTGGTCTCTTGTCCCAATGCAAAACTCTTCCTTCAAGTTTTAGCAACTACGCTACAGCCTTTGTGAGGCACCTGAGATGCCCCCATTTTGCTCTGTGCTCCCACTACCACATGGGCACATGGGCTACATGTCACCCATCACATTGTTCATTGCCCCAGGAGCACTGAGCTCGTGTCATGTCAAGGTCTTCACATTTGCAGTTTCCTGAGCCTCATATGCTTTGCCTCTGGTCTTTGTGTGTCTGGTTCCTTCTTATCATTCAGGTGTTAGTTCAGATGCCACCTTCTCAGAGAGGCCTTTTCAGGACAGCCAGTCTAAACTTGTCCTTCTACTAATTCTTTATCCTATTACACTATTTCAATTTCTCCATGGCACTTCATTTTCACCATTTGAAACCATCTGTGTTCCATCTGTGTTCCAGTTACCTATTGCTGCATAGCAAACTACCTTTAATCATAGTGCCTTAAAGCAAGAACCATTCTACTGAATTTTAAAAACTTTATTTATTTATTTATTTATTTATTTATTTATTTATTTATTTAAATTTGACCAGAGAGGGACAGAGTGAGAGGAAAGGGGGTGAGGGGGAGAGAAAGCAAGCTGCCAGGTCCAGGACTCGAACTGCTGTCACACATGTGGGAATCCAGCACCCTTAACCACCACACCATTTGCTGGCCCTTCTACTGAATATTTTGTGAGTCAGGTATTTGGGTAGGGTTTGGCTGGGTAATTTTTCTTTTTCATGTGGCATTGAATGAGCTCACCTGGCGTTCAGTTGGTAGCTGGGTTGAGCTGGGCTAGAGGGTCCAAAATGGCTTTCTTATATAATGGCAGTTTCCTGATGATAACAACAAGAAGGCAGGACTTAGCTGAGATTATAGACAAGAACACCTACAGGTGTCTCCGGCACAGGGGCTTCAGGGTCATTAGACTTCTTACTTTGTGGGCTGATTTCTTCGGAGTGAGATTCCAAGAGGCCAAGGTATTATAAAAGCTGAAGAACTTCTTGTGTCCTAGCTTTAGAAATTTTTTTAAATATATATTTAATTTTAATTTCTTTTATACATTCAATCACATATGTCACTTATCTTGCAAAATGAATCTTCCAACATATATACATTTTGCACCAGTCTACTTGAGAATACTATGCACATTGTCTTCAACAGATAATAACCCATTTCTTTGTCCCATAAATGCTTTGCCTCTCTATTTTTCTCCTTAATGTCTATTAAGACTCTCTTCCTTTACCCACCCTCTTCCCACACTGTATCTGGTATTTATAACCATTTTCTATGTTTCTATATCCTGAGTTTAGGCATAGAGTGTGACACTCGGTGTATATTAAGTGGAGACATACAATGTCTCTCCTCCAAAAGGTTACTTCTGCCACATTCTGCTGGTCAAGCAAGTCACATAGGCCAGCCCAGAATTGAGGGAAGGGAATCTCTTAATGCAAGGAGTGGAAAATAATTTGTGGCTAACTCTAGTCCCCCATACTTTTTAAAATATAGGCCTATTATTGGGCTGGCTCAGTGACCTAGTGGTTAAGGGAGCTAGATCCCACATGGTCAATTGCTTGGTTCAAATCCTAGCCTGGGTGGCTTGAAAAACACATTGGCTGTATGTGTGTGCATGCTCCAAATTCCAACAAGGAAGAAACATGAAGGAGAAGGAATTATGGCATGACCGTGACCACACCTCGTTGGGAGGGTGCTTTGTCCCTTTTCCTCTCTGTCTCTCTCTGGTGAGTGCATGCACATGCACTCTCTGACCCAAAAAAAGGCTTGTTAGCTACCTCCCTCCTTTACAATGTGAACTCCTTAAAGGTAAGATCTTACTCATCAGTAATGCTGCATACCAGCACTTAGAATCTTGAATCTTGTTTCTACACAAGAGATGCCAATAAATACTTTCTCTTTCTGAGTTTAATATATAAATGAAAGAATAAATGAATGAACAAATGAAAGAATGAATAAGTAAATGAAAGGAAAAACTAAACACATGTTTACATTTCTCTCTGATATGTAAACTTCTTGAACATGGGGTGTCATATCTTTTCATCTTTGTATTCTCAGTTCCTAATACAGTCCCCTATGCTAATAGATACTCAGTAAATATTAGCCAAATGAACTGATGCATTTTTAATTATTAGAGTTAAAGCAGATAATATGAATTATGCCCAGTACATACATAGGGGTGGAATAAGTAGCTATTATTAATTGAATTACTAATGCACTGTACATGGGAAAATCAATTTATATATTTATCTAATAGTAATAAAACACAGTGGATGGAGTCCCCACTTCCTATGTTTCCTGCTCCAATTCTCTCTACAACAGGCTGTTTGAGAGGGCCTCCTGTGGGAAACTGGCTTACAAAGTAGCCCCAGGGTCCGGTAGTCTGATCGCCTTTGGCTGAGGGCAGAGCCTTTACTTCTAGCCTTGGAGCACCTTTCTCCTGGCATGACTGCCAAGACTAATTCACTTTGAGGTCATTAAGATGAAGGCTAAAATGATGATCTGAAGAGCTCAGAGGGCTGCATTCTGATTCCCTGCCTCTCTCCAGGAGGATCAAGTGAGATTACGGTTCTCTTAACATTCTAGCGTTGTTCTGCCCTTGTGCAAGTGTGTGTCTACAGTAACTGCTGGAGCCATATGTTGAATACAGTGGGAAGGGCGGGAGTTAGGATTTGATATGCCTGAGAGGAAAGGATAGTCTTGCTACAGGGCCCCGCTTACAGCGCATGACTTCACTCCCCAGTAAGCAGGAGTAGGAATGTTCTGCTAGATTGAGCTGGTATTGAGAAGTACCCAGGAATCAAAGACATCTGTTTGTCCACCTTCCATACCACATGGCCTTCAACAACTTGACCTCTTCAAGACTTTGGTTTCCTCATCTGCAAAGTGGGACTGATCCCTAAGTTTCCTTCCCTTTTGCATTTTTATTTCGCTATGCTTCCCTGTCAATCTGAGTAACTCCGAGAAAAAAAATACTAAGTTCACAGAAGACCTGGGTTGGCCAGAGGTGATTAATAAGTACTATATAAAGTTCTCTACTCTAAATTCAGACTGAGGTGTTTTTTAAAAATAATCGTTTATTTAATTTTATCTATTTATTCATTTATTTTTTATTTTTTTTTATTTTATTTTTTTGGAGAGATTTTCGCTATAGGGCATGTGCGCTCGCCAGACAGACAGAGACAGAGAGACAGAAAGCGAGAAATCACCCCCCAGGGGGGATGGTCACGCCGCAATCCCTTCTCCTCCATTCTCCTCTCGGGATCTTGGGCACGCACGCACACGTGCCCTGCGTGAGTTTTAAGCCACCGGGTCTGGGACGCGAACCGCGGTCGACTCCATGGGAATCCAGTGACATTACGCTAACTGCTGGCTCCCCATTCATTTATTTTTTAATTTGGCCATAGAGACAGAGAGAGAGGGAAAGTGAGAAAGCAAGCCACCAGGTCTGGGACTTGAATCATTGTTGGCCATGTGGGAGAGTTCAGCTCCTTAACCACCACATCACGGGTTTTTTAATCCAATTGTTGGTCCTTGTTGTACATTGGGCTTTTGAAAAACAAAACAAAAACAAACAAACAAACAAAAACTATTTTTCAAGGTCCTCCCTATTGTGTTGATTTTAAGATATTCTAGTTCTTGACAGTGTTAAATCTTACTCCTTACCCAAATCCTAGAGGATATCGATTGCCACATGGTTTAAACAAGTGCTATACCACACCTTACAGCTAGGGATAAATTGTATTACAAGGGCATTTATTGGAATTATCAAGGTATTTGAAAGATTATTTTTTTTCTTTCTTCCCCATGTGCCTCCCTAAACCATACCATTCTCCATGGATATGACATTTTGTGAAATTCAAGTTCCAATGACAGTTTTTCAAAATCTATGTTTTATTTAACCTCACAGCTCTTACCAAGCTGGGACAAGACTTTTCAAAGGAAAAGGCAAGCTTACTTCTGTTTCTTCTTTGGCTAATTCTGGGCCAACATGCTCTCCCTGTTGGGCCCCAGGCTGGCCTAGTTTAAGGAACAAATTAAAGAACAGGAGTTTTCAATCTTAGGGAGCATTGCCTTACCATAGGACAATTTTAGATATTAGAACTTTATCCCCACAGAAGTAGCTAAAATTTTTAAGAATCTATCACATCTAGATATTGTATTAAGTATATGCCTACATATTATGTTACTCATTACAATAGTTCCAGAAAAATGTAGCTCTACAATGTTAAGTAACTTGCCCCTGTTCATGTAGCAGGCCTGAGATGGAGCTAGAATTCACATCCAACCTGTCCCCATACCCTGAGCTTTCCTCAGAACTATGCATTCCCATTCATCCCATTACCGATGGTTGGTTTCCCTGATTTTTTCACGGAAGATGCTTTAACTATGTGAGTCTTACTATTATTATCTAACTCGCTACATTTTTAATAGCTTTAATTTATTTTTGAATACTCTTTCCTAGTCAATGGCATGTCTTTTCCTGATCTTAACTGTGTCTTTCAGAGTTCTTCATTTTGATAAAGTCTAACATTGTTATTTTTTGGTGAATTATGCTTTTGGTGTTATAGATAAGAAATGTTTGTCAAGATGACAAAGATTTTCTCCTACAAGTTTTATCATTTTAGGATTTGCATTTTAGGTACAAGTTTATGATTCAATTTAAGTTTATTTCTGTATATCTTGTTAGATGTGAAATGAAGGTCTTTGCATATGGTTGTCTAATCACGTTTATACCATTTGTAGAAGACTGACTTGCTTTTGTATCATATGTGTGTGGGTCTATTGTGGGCAGTCTGTTCCATTCTGATGGTCTCTATCTCTGTGCTAAGGCTGCACTGTCATAATTACTGTAGCTTTATGTAAATCTTGAAGTGAAGTAGTATTATATAAGTCCTTCAATTTTATTCTTTGTTTTCAAAGTTGTCATGGCTATTCTGGGTTCATCATTTCTTTAATTTTTATTTACTCAAGGATACAGTTATAAAGCAGCATCTGAAAATCTAAAGGTCATTTTGTTTAAGTTTTTATTTTTTTAAATCTCTTCTGACATCTTCAAAAGCAACTTATTTTTTGTTTGTTTATTTATTTATTTATTTATGTATTTATTTGGCACTCATTCACTGAACATCATCAAAGCATACAAAATGCAATTTCCCATCCAGAATACACTGTATAGCGGCTTAATTATACATGTTACAATCAATAAATAATTTTCCATTTCTTGTTACATATATATGTATATTATATATATAATATATACATAATGTATATAATGTATATATATAATATACATAATGTATATAATGTTATATATGTGTGTGTGTGTGCATATATATATATATATTTCCCCCCCTATTTCTCACCCTCTGCCATTATAGACTAGTGTGGAAACTTTATATATATCACTTCATCAGGAAGGGAGGTATTCTGGGCATTAGATTCTATTTGAATAATTAACAATTTTTGCACATACTTTGTGGAGATTGCCATTTTTCAGAAAAATTAGAGTACAGTAATTTATACTAGACTGTATGGGACACAATTACAACTTAATGGATGTTGTAGAAAATAATTTGTGTCTTTGAGAATCTTACTCTTTGTGAGCATTAGTTGTCATTGTCCTAGCAAAGTGGGGAATTAGTGATTAAAGGGTAGTTATTTGGTTACATTGCACCTGCCTTAGTATAAACTCTGCTTTTGACTTAGGGAGTCCTTTCTTTAAGCATCTGCGGTATTATATTTGACAATGGTATGCAAAGCATTCTGGTGTCTGTCTCTTCCAATAAAGCATATCTCTGTTGACTTCAAGCTTACTGTCTGCTGGGAACACTGAGAAGTAACTATTAATTAGGCCAACTGAGCCCCGATAATGTTAGCCACATTGCCACTGTGTGATGTGGAGCAAATTACCCTCTTTGGGCCTTAGTTTCATCATTTATAAAATGAAAGGTTTGGGCTAGTTGGCTTCAACGGCCCATTCAGCTCTAAAATTCTTTGATTCTTTTATAGTGTCTTTATTCACTTTAAAAAATCACAACCTCTTTAAAAGTAATCAAACAAAAATCTTAATGGCAAAAGCACTGTGGTGAGTCAAAGAGGAAGTTTTTTCTGTCAGGAAGCGGTGGTCTTTTGATGCATCACAGATTGCCTAACACTGCGGCTTGACTCCCCTTTGAACTGTGGCCAACACTGAGCAGTGAAGATGACATTTATAGTTCCTGGTGTTGCAATTTTTTGTGGCCCATGAAATTCCTGTATTTGGAGAAGGAAAAGAATGGCTTCTAAGCCAAGGCAATTCCAAAGATTTAGAATTCTCCTGAGTTGACAGGTTAGATTTTTCAAATATATGTCCAAAGTAAATGATAAAGCTTGGCTTGGCCTCAAGCCAAGAGGACTTTAAATATCTTCATCCTCTTTCATGTGTCTTTCAAGACACACCAGAGCTACCCTGGTTGTCGTAGTCTGTGTGATCATTATTGTACTAATAGAGTGGGAAGCTTGCTCATTTACTAAAAAATGCAGAATGTAGAGATTAATTTAAAACAGTATAAGAAGGCCCAGTTATGATGACACAAGGGGTAGTGTACTGAACTGTAGTGCTAGAAACCACATGGCAAGCATAGTTCAAATACCTGGCACAGTTGACCTGAAACATGCCAGGCATGCTCATAAGTGCTCAAATCTGATGAGCTAGAGAAGTGGAGGAGGAGATCACAGATGACCAGACTCTGTAGAGGGTGCTTCTTTCTCTCTCACATTCACTTACTATGTGTTAGAAGTTTTACTGAGCACTTCTTACATATTACATAATTTAATCTTCAATCTTGGACAATCTTGAAATCAAGGTTTTATCATCTCTTTCTCACAAATGAGAAAATGATGCAACAAGTTTATGTTACTAACCCAAGGTCCCATAGTAATAAGTAGCAAAGCTGGTCTTCAATTCATATCTGTTCCAATCTAGAGCTTAAACTCCTACTAGTCCCTGTATCAGGCACTAGTCTCATAATTTAGCCTGTACATTTAGAGTAATTGAATTCATAGTGTGAAATACAATGATGTAAACCAAGAATAACTAATACTGAGGGGTCACTTTTGGGTATACTTGATGGAAGAAAGAATTCACCGAAGTCTTCCTGAAGAAATTGCTTTGAGTTCTGTTTTGAAACTAAGAATGTGAATTGGCCTAGAGAGAAAAGTGAGTTTGGGCTAGAGAGGTGGACTATGTAAGGCTGTGAAGATATGAATGGATAAATTATGTGTTACAAAGCAATGTAGACTTACTTGTTGTAGGGTATAGCCATAAATAAAGCTAATGTCACAGATAATGTCACAGGGATGAAAATCCAAGAGGCCTTACCTATTATGACAAACTCTGGAGATTCACCTGATTCTTAAGCCAGGGGAGGAACATAATTAAAATAGTGTTTGACTTTATAAATTATCCTACAACTCATATAGGATAAATAAGAGCTCTGAATGCATTTGGGGAAGGTCAAGAGAAAATTTCTTAGTAAAACATATATGATACTCAAAAAATTATCTTCAGGAGTGCAATGCAGCTCACCTCATTAAGACCCTATGGTCTTTAGAGTACAGTAACAATGTATTTAAGGCCCAAGATTAAGGAGCCTGGATGCAGACGTTCATAATTTTCAGAAATGAAGATGATTAGTCCACTGAAGTTAAGCTAATAGTACATTTCTTTTTAGCTCATGGCCATTGGCATTGTGCAGTGTGCATAAAAGGAACAGACAAAGGTTATAGATTAAAGTCAAGCATGGCAAATAGAAAGCTCTCAACAATATGTATGAAATTGACTTGAAGTGAAGTTCACTTTCAGATAACAATTGCTGCTCCTGAGCGAGGCTAATGTATTGGGTGAATTATAGTGGGGTTCCTTCCATTATATGTCTCTTCACATTTTCTAAAGTGTTCTCTCCCTCTGTCTCTCTCTTTTTCTCTCTACAGTTCCAGAGACCTAATGACTTCTCACCCCCTTTCCGTTTCGGGACTGTACCCAATGGCAGCACAGAGAGGAATATTCGCAATAACTATGCAGAAATGCATGCATACATGGGAAAGTTCAACCAGAGGGGTGTCGATGATGCATTGCTCTCCCTGAAAACAGGGTAAGAACTGCTCCTAAGTTCTGAATCCTTAATATGTTTTCACCTTTATCAAATGTGTTACATCAGATGTACTAATAGTACACCATGCTTGGTGCCAAAAAATTTAAACCAAAGAAGGTTTCATTTGCTCTTTATGGACTGCAACTTAAATTTGATAGTATAATCAGTCCATTACACAATTCTGTGCTATTATATGTTTCTGTTTTCTTTTTAAAATTATTTTTCACTTGTATTAATGTAGCCATAAAATGGGAGTGAAAGAGATTTTAAGAGTGAAAGGGGCGGGGGGGCAGGGAACCAGCAGATGACATAATGGTTACATCACTGGACTCCCATGTAGTCGACTGTGGTTTGAGTCCTGGACCCAGTGGCTTAAAAGTCACGCCGGGTGTGTGGGTGTATGTGCCCAAGATCCCAAGAAGAGAATGGAAGAGAAAAGATTGCGGCGTGGCCATACCCCCTAGGAGTGATTTTTCACTTTCTGTCTCTCTGGGGAGCATACATGCCCTATAGCAAAAAAAAAAAAAAAAAAAAAAAAACTCTCAAAAAAAAAGAAGAGTTAAAGGGGAGGCCAGCAGGTGACATAGTGGTTAAGGAACTGGACTCCCACGTAGTTGACTGTGATGTGAGGCCTGTACCCAGTAGCTTGAAACTCACATCGGGTGCCCATTGTGCATGCCCAAAATCTCAAGGGGAGAACGGAGGAGAAGGGATTGCAGTATAGCCATTCCCCTGAAGGTGATTTCTTGATTTCTGTCTCTCCATCTTTCTCTGTCTCTCTGGTGAGCACACATGCCCTATAACAAAAATCTCTCTCTCTCTCAAAAAAAAAAAAAAATAAAAGTGTAAGGGAAGAGTCAAGAAAAACGTTCATGTATTACATATGAAACGAAAACCTGTTGTTTAAGAGAGGAAAGTAAAGGTCCTGGCGTTTTATGGACATGGGAAAAATAAAATTTAAAAAGTATTAAAGTTGTTAGATAAGGAACAGTAAGAATGTGCTGACTGATCGCCAATTCCAATTTTATTGGCATTCTTTGTGATCCAGCTCTGTACTCTAGGGAATATTTATTTATTATAGTTCATGAGAGCCAGCAGGTATTGTGGTGGTTAAGGTGCCAGGCTCCCACATTCTAATTCAACTGTGGTTCAAGTCCCAGACTCGGCAGTTTGAAACACTCCAGGCACTTATGAGTGCACACCCAAAATCTCAAGAGGAAAATGGAGGAGAAGAAATTGCAGTGTGGCCATCCCTTCCAGGGGATGATTTCTCACTTTCTGTCTCTCCATCTCTCTCTGTCTCTCCAGCAAGCACATGATGCACCCTATAGTTAAAAATAAAAAAAAAAGGCAACTCTCTCTCAAAAAAAAAAATGGTGTTCTTGAATTACAAGTGTGTTTGCTTCCATAGTCCCAGCCACATCTATCCTTTTGTTCATTTAGCCCCCAGAAGCCACACCTGTGGGAAATGAAAGACAACCGAGCATTATAGATGTTGGATTTGGGGTTCAAGGGATCTTGAAGCTGATTTCCTTTGTTGTATGATAACTAGCAGAATACGGACCTCCTCTCAATTGTCCGGTAGCCCCAGGTCTGGGAAAGACCCCTAGGAATGTGGTTTCTTAAAATACTGTAAGATCTCACCTTATCACTATAAAGAAAGTCACAGCAGATTTTAGAAGATGGGATTTGAGCTTAGGGATTGGACCACTTTGGGTAGTTTAACCTCTGGTACATTCACATTTCTCAAGCATATCAGAAAGCATATCTTTGGTTTTTCAGTGTGCTCCTTTAGACTGGATAACTTTTATAAAATATTCTATGTGTTATGCAAGAAAGGGCTTGTTTTTTCTCAGGGAGGGAGGTACTATAAAGCTACTATAAAAGTGAAGGGGATGATGCATGCTTTCCTTTTTTTACAGAGTTGTATCTACATTGATGAGCGGTGTCTATATCTATATGCCTGTATTGATTTCTTTATATGTCTATATCCATATACTGATATTATCTGAATTTCTTCCTTGACCTCTGATGTCCTTAAATGTTGGGTTTAAATATTGATTCATGACTTCTTGTTCTTATTCATACTCCCTTCCCTCTGTATTCCTTTCTTGCAAAGCACAATACATAAAATGAGGTTCTTACATGTTTAGGTATTTAAAAGGCCTGTGTTCTTCTATATATTGCTTTCTCTTATAGTTTCACACATTTGTTCTTATACAAACCCATGCTACCACCACACCTCACTTCCATCCTTGGGCCATACAACAAAATACTGAAACCTCTCTGACCAACCACAAAAATAGCATGGCATGTCTATTGAAACCCACACACCTATAGTTTTCCCCACTCTGGACTGTAATGAACTGAGAAATGAAAAATGTTATATAAATCCAACCCATGCTATTTGTTATTATCATTGTGGTGGTTACTTTTCATTATTTCTGTTATTATTTTTATTGATTCCTTTTTACTCCTTCTTTTCAGACACAGTTTATGAGTTGGCTTCAGGCCCAATGTACATTCTTATCATTCCCAGTGGGAGGGAAAGAACTCCTCCTTCCAACCTGAAATCACATAAAGAACAGCCTGGGATTTAGGCTTTAGATTCTGGCAGAGTTCCAACTTGAGCCTCACTTTGAACCAGTTCTTACCACAGAGTGCAGGAACCCCACGGCTTTATATTAATGGCCTCATAGGTAGTTTTGTTCTAAAATTCCTCCACTGGATTCTGTTTGCTTGCTTCCTTCTTGCCTAGGAAACTGGATGCCTTCATTTATGATGCAGCAGTGCTGAACTACATGGCAGGCAGAGATGAAGGCTGCAAGTTGGTGACCATTGGTAGTGGGAAGGTCTTTGCTTCCACGGGTTATGGCATTGCCATCCAAAAGGATTCTGGGTGGAAGCGCCAGGTGGACCTTGCGATCCTGCAGCTCTTTGGAGATGGTGAGTCAAACAAAGAAAGTGCCCATCTGATCTCTACCTTTGGCCAGTCGGAAACATCACCATTCCTCCTTCTTTCATTCCTTTCACCTATGCATTTCCAGAAAAGTATTTCACTGTTTGAGATTCTGGAGTACATGTTCATTTCCCAGAGCTGCCGTAACACAATATCACAAACTGAGCAGCTTCAAGGACAGACATTTATTGTCCCACAGTTCTGGAAAGTAGGAATCTGCAATAAAGGTGTCGGCAGAATTGGTTCCTTCTGGGGGTTGCGAGAAAGAACATGTTTCATGCCTCCCCTCTTGTTTCTGGTGGTTTGCTGGTGGTATTTGGCATTCTTTGGCTTCTGCAGAGGCATCGCCCTGATCTCTATCTTCATATTCTCATGGAGTTCTGTGTGCATGCTTTCCCTTTATAGGTGTCTGTGTCTGAATTTCTCTTTTTCTTAAGAACACAAGTCATATTGGATTAGGGACTCACCCTACTCCAGTATGATGTCATCTTAGCTAATTGCATTTGCAGTCACCCTATTTCCAAATAAAGTTACATCATAAGGGGAACACATGTGCAAGTCCCACCTGAAAACAAGCTGGAACAAAGCCCCTCCTACCTAGATTAAAAAAAAAAAAAAAAAAACCTGCCTCAGTGCCTCCTCAGCAACTCATTTTCCAGGACCTCTTTCTTCTTCTTGGAAGCTCTACTTGTCCTCCCCTCCCTTTCAATTAGTTATCACTTTGCTATAAAAACAAAATAAAATAAATAAATAAATAAAGTTTCATCTTAAGTGAGGTACCGGGGGTTAGAATTTTAGCATATGAATTTTGTGGGGACACAATTCAACCTATAGTAGGTTGAAAGATGGAAGAAAAGATCAAAGTAGTTGGGCAATGAGATGTGTTTCAGGACTGCAGGCTGTCAGTTAATCAGGGATAGGAGAGGCTGACATTAGGTGTTCTAGTCTAATCTCACAGGTGGCCAAAACAGTAGATGAAATCATGCAAAGTCTCTGCTTTTTATATGCTCAAAGAAAAGGCCCATAAATAGACTTGGGGGCATTCATGTAGTCTTCCCTCTCTCTCATGTTGTTTTTTGAGTTGAAAGAGGCAGGAGGTAGGGCTAGGGTCCCCAGAGGTGGACACCATAAGCCACTCTCCAATGTCATTCTAGCAGCAGACTAAGAAGCATCAACTTGCTTTGAAAAATTTGTATCTCTTATTTTATTATAGTCCAGTCTTCCACAGTCCTCTTCAGTTTGTTGTCCAAAGAACCTAATCTTCCTGTTAGTCTCCCAGAAGCTAATCCAGTTATGGATGAGTACCCTCACTCTACTTGGCTCCATCAGCCAAGTGGTTCTCTAAATTATGTCTGCAGAATGTTTGTGGTTAGGGATGAAATTGGAAGCAGAAGACTGCAGGTGAATTTTCAGACTTCAGGGGAAGTTGACTGTTCCACTAGTTAGAAAAATTATAGTTTGATCAAAGAAATAAGCTAAAAGTGATTTGGTTAACTTTGGAGAGTGGAGGAGGTTACAACTAGAATACTAACAAGCCATTCTCTCATGAGAGTTTCTGTCATTTTAGTGTCACTATCATTTAAAACCAGTATCAAAGCCTGTATCTATGAGGAAGAACAGCAATAGAAATTATCTGCAAAAGTTGACAAAGCTTAGGTCAGATTATGCAAACAAAGTTCAAATTTTTTATCAAACTGGAATTATTGGAATACACAATTTTCTTCATTAGATTTTCAAAAATTTGCATTGTAGGGCACATAGTTTCTTTCATTTTCTTTTTGCCAAGGATTTCTAGCCTGTCAATTCATAGTATACAGTGAAATGGATAAAAGTCATTGAAATCTGACATAAATTGAAGTAATCAAAGCCTTCTAAAGCAGTGCTAAAATGAGGCAGGTCTGAATTTGGTGAGCTTGTTTTATCCAAGCTTACACCTCTATGCTCTTTTTTATTTATATTTTCCTCTGCAGAAGAGATCAGTGAATGGGAAGGACCCTGCGGAATCAATCAGTCTCGGCTCATCTTTCTCTTCTCTGCTCCCCCTAACCAATCTGTTTTGCACAATTCTAAGAGTTATTTTCTGAATTACTTGTTTGATTATGTTATTCCCCACTGTCTATAAAATAAAGTGCAAAGTGCTTAGTCTGATACTCAGGTCCTCAGCACTCTTGCATCAATCTTTTTTATTCAGCTTCTTTTGCCTACTATTTTTCTGTTTCAGCTGTTCTGCATGCCTTTCTCTCAACAGGCCTTACATTTTTCCACCTCCCTCCCATTGATCATGCCATTCTTACTGCCTGGAGTGCCTTTTTGTACAATATAAATTAAAATTCACCCATCCACCATGTCCACCTCCAAGTCCTACCTCCCTCATGAAAACCCCCTGGCCACTCCATCCACAAAATTACTCTCGTTAATTTGAATCCTTGTTATGTTATCTGCATATAGCTTGTCATGTTGATTATTTATATACCGATTTATACTGGCTGCATAATGGAGAGCAGAGGCAATTCTTATATCTTTGTATCACCCTTACTAGTGAGATTAAGTTTTCATCAAATACTTAATGGATACACTGGTAAATTAATATATAATGGTATTAATAAAATTACTGTTAACTTTATCCATTTTCTTTATGTCTCCTTATCTCCTTCTGTCTCATGTTTTTCTCTCTCTTATCCAACATCCCTCTCTGTCCCTTTTCCTGACACCTCTCCTCATCTGTTTTCCTTCTCTGCCCTGTCTCCAGGAGAGATGGAAGAACTGGAAGCTCTCTGGCTCACTGGCATTTGCCACAATGAAAAGAATGAGGTCATGAGCAGCCAACTGGACATTGACAACATGGCAGGAGTCTTCTACATGTTGGGAGCAGCCATGGCTCTCAGCCTTATCACTTTCATTTGCGAACACCTTTTCTATTGGCAGTTCCGACATTGCTTTATGGGTGTCTGTTCTGGCAAGCCTGGCATGGTCTTCTCCATCAGCAGAGTAAGTGCTTCAATTTAGATGCCTAGAGCTTGTTAAGGACAGCTTAACCTAGCACTGTGCAAAGCACAGGGACCCAAGAGGGCCGTAACTGCATCCTTACATTGCTAAATCAAGAAACCACGTCAAGTACATCTCCCCAGGAGTTTGTATACTGTCACTTCAAGTGGCCCCCCAAATGGGTGGTATGATATTTCCTTCAGGAAACAGCTTTCTGTGTGGGGTTTGGGCATTTGGTTCTCAATAAGAACTGGCAGATCTAGCAAAATGAAAAACTTGGCATTTTGCCCAAATTCCATATTAATCATTTAATCCTTTTTTAAAAATCACATTTCTATTAAAATAATGAAATGTAATGCATCTCTCTTATTCTGACATACAGAGGTAACGTTATTGGTGGTTTTGCTGCTGTCCTCTATGTTTTAACCATCTGTGGGTTATGAGGAATTAAAGAGCTCAACAGAACCCTTAAAAATAAGTCCTGACTCATAAGAAGTTTATATTTCAGAAACCTCTTTAATTGGAGGAAGAGTTTAACTCTTAGGTCATTCTTTATTCGAGTCTCTTCATCATTTCTAGTCCAAAATGAGACATTAAGAACTTGCATGTCTGAACAGAATGTCACGGGGTGGAGTTTAACAAATAAGTGAGCTTTCGATTTTGTCAATAAAGTTGTGAGACTCATTCATGAGAGGTGAATTCACATGTCCTTTTAGAATTGAGGTCTAGGTTTCAGATAGGACATACTTTGACTCAGATGGAGTTATATAAGAAAATGACTTTCTTGTTAAATTGTTTCATCTTTTCATCATCCTCCTGTAGCAGTTTACCAATAGAGAAGAATTACTCCATTTCCTCTCTGGCTGTGAGTTAATTCAGACCATTCAGTAACATCAGGACGGAGAAAGGGACTTGCAATCATAGTCCGTGGTCATGTTATCCCACATTGTATGGCCCTTCCCCAAAGTCTCAGATAGGGTGAGAGCAGAAGCCACGGGAGGTGATGACCTGTCATGTGAGTCCTCTTCATTACCCTTTGCCCTAATCAAGGCCTCTGCTGAGGAAAAATACTTGGCTTTTTCTCCTGGCTCTAAGCAAGGTTAGAAAGGAGGACTGAGAAAGAAAGTAGAGTAACCTGACCCTGTTGGTCTTAGATCTTGTTGATACTCTCCAGGACACTGACACTCACCTCATGGAAACCTTTGTTCTTTCCTGTTAAGCTCCATCTAAGCATCTCTCTTCTCATCCCCATCCACTGAGACAATGTCTCCTTACAAATTTACGCCCCCTGCTGTAAAGGTACAATTCTAACCTCCTCCTCTTCAAATAGCTTCCCTTGCCAGGAAGAAAAGTCCTAAGTTTGCCTACCTTCTAAGGTAGAGAGCAAAAGGCGAGCAATAGGTTGACTCGACTTCAGAAGTGAACGTAGTCATTCTCTCTCCAGGACAATGCTTTTCTGAAGCCCTGAACAGGAGCTGTACACAGGGAGTTCTCAATCAATACTAATTTGTTAATACATCAATTATTTATGATAATATTAAGTTAGTGAGAAAGTATAAGACGGAAAACAGGAGCTAAAGAGAGAATACATGAGAATTCAACAAGGGAGCTATTTATTCCTATTTAGTTCTTGATATTTGTCCCAGTTCTTCCCTCCCACAGTGTAGGGCACAGCAGGAGAAAAAAATCCTTCTTTGACCCCAGGGCTTCCCAATTCTCTCTCTGTGAATTTGGTTCATGCTTGGCTCAAGAAGAGAATTGCTCAGCTGTTATTTAGTGAGCAAAATTCTAAAAGCTGCTCAAAATTTGTCATAGCTGGGAAATAGTGGCAATTGTGAGCTTCTAAGCTCCTCTGTGCTTCATTGGCAGCCAAGAATGGCCAGCCAGGGCAGAACAACCTCAACATCTGTAGAACATTGCCATTTATTTCTAGGATGTTTACAGTGCTTTGTTTTGCCCCCCCCCCCCCCCATGGGTTGCTATTATGTATCATGGCTTCATTTGTAAGATGCAAAAATCTGGGCATAGGAAAGAAAAATCAAGGTACAACAGTGGCTGAGGTAGTATGGGCATGACTTGATATTCTAGGCTATTCGCCCAAGTCATTGCTATGTCCATCCCCCCTGCTCCTCCCTCCATCCCCCACCACGGACAGGCCACTTAACTCAAGATCGCAACTTGCTAAGTTCAGGGGGCTCAAGCAAGCAAGCTTCTAGCCTTGTATATCCGACTGCTTTCCCTGACTTTTTCCTTATCCAGTTGGGCAGTTAATGATGGGCCAGTGTTTTTTTTTTTTTTCTGGTCATTTCCAGCTTCTCACGAGACCTAATGTGTCCCCATTCTGTCCTTCCTTCAGGGAATCTACAGCTGCATCCACGGAGTGGCCATCGAGGAGCGCCAATCCGTGATGAACTCCCCCACCGCCACCATGAACAACACCCACTCCAACATCCTGCGCCTGCTCCGCACCGCCAAGAACATGGCCAACCTGTCGGGTGTGAACGGCTCCCCGCAGAGCGCCCTGGACTTCATCCGCCGCGAGTCCTCCGTCTACGACATCTCCGAGCACCGCCGCAGCTTCACGCACTCCGACTGCAAGTCCTACAACAACCCGCCCTGCGAGGAGAACCTCTTCAGCGACTACATCAGCGAGGTGGAGAGAACGTTCGGGAACCTGCAGCTCAAGGACAGCAACGTGTACCAGGATCACTACCACCACCACCACCGGCCCCACAGCATCGGCAGCGCCAGCTCCATCGACGGGCTCTACGACTGCGACAACCCGCCCTTCACCACGCAGCCGCGCTCCATCAGCAAGAAGCCCCTGGACATTGGCCTCCCTTCCTCCAAGCACAGCCAGCTGAGCGACCTGTACGGCAAGTTCTCCTTCAAGAGCGACCGCTACAGCGGCCACGACGACCTGATCCGCTCGGACGTGTCGGACATCTCCACCCACACGGTCACCTACGGGAACATCGAGGGCAACGCGGCCAAGCGGCGGAAGCAGCAGTACAAGGACAGCCTGAAAAAGCGGCCGGCGTCGGCCAAGTCCCGCCGGGAGTTCGACGAGATCGAGCTGGCCTACCGTCGCCGACCGCCCCGCTCCCCTGACCACAAGCGGTACTTCAGGGACAAGGAGGGGCTCCGGGACTTCTACCTGGACCAGTTCCGAACCAAGGAGAACTCGCCTCACTGGGAGCACGTGGACCTGACCGACATCTACAAGGAGCGCAGCGACGACTTTAAGCGCGACTCCGTCAGTGGAGGAGGGCCCTGTGCCAACAGGGCTCATCTCAAGCACGGGACAGGCGACAAGCACGGCGTGGTCAGCGGGGTGCCAGCGCCTTGGGAGAAGAACCTGACCAATGTGGAGTGGGAGGACCGGTCCGGGAGCAACTTCTGCCGCAGCTGCCCGTCCAAGCTGCACAACTACTCCACGACGGTGGCAGGCCAGAACTCGGGCAGGCAGGCGTGCATCCGGTGTGAGGCGTGCAAGAAGGCAGGCAACCTGTATGACATCAGCGAGGACAACTCCCTCCAGGAGCTGGACCAGCCGGCCGCCCCCGTGGCAGTGCCGTCCAACGCCTCCACCACCAAGTATCCCCAGAGCCCGACTAATTCCAAGGCCCAGAAGAAGAACCGGAACAAACTCCGCCGGCAGCACTCCTACGACACCTTCGTGGACCTGCAGAAGGAAGAAGCCGCCTTGGCCCCGCGCAGCGTGAGCCTGAAAGACAAGGGCCGTTTCCTGGATGGCAGCCCCTACGCCCACATGTTTGAGATGCCAGCTGGTGAAAGCACCTTTGCCAACAACAAGTCCTCAGTGCCCACTGCCGGACACCACCACCACAACAACCCCGGCAGCGGCTACATGCTCAGCAAGTCGCTCTACCCTGACCGGGTCACGCAAAACCCTTTCATCCCCACGTTTGGGGATGACCAGTGCTTGCTTCATGGCAGCAAATCCTACTTCTTCAGGCAGCCCACGGTGGCAGGGGCATCGAAAGCCAGGCCAGACTTCCGGGCCCTTGTCACCAACAAGCCGGTGGTCTCGGCCCTTCATGGGGCTGTGCCAGGCCGTTTCCAGAAGGACATCTGTATAGGGAACCAGTCCAACCCCTGTGTGCCTAACAACAAAAACCCCAGGGCTTTCAATGGCTCCAGCAATGGGCATGTTTATGAGAAACTTTCTAGTATTGAGTCTGATGTCTGAGTGAGGGAAGAGAGAGGTGAAGGTGGGTATGGGAGGAGTAGGGCTGTGGGCCGTGTGGTGCGCATGTCACAGAGTGACGGGGGTGAACTTGGTTCCCATTTGCTCCTTTCTTGTTGTTTTCATTTCTTTATGGGATCCTGGAGATCTGATTCCTACTGAGGGCAACCCTGGTGACCAGCACCATCTCCCCTCCCTTTTGCAGTTCCCTCCTTCTCCCCCATCTGTCAGCCATTCCTGTTCCCATGAGAGGATGAAATGGGCCTCTCAGTAAGGGAGGGTAGAGTGGAGAAAGCAAGTGCTGCATGTGAGCTTCCTCCTAGTTTGGAAGAGCTCT
Organism: Tupaia belangeri chinensis; assembly: GCF_000334495.1. Lineage (NCBI taxonomy): Eukaryota > Metazoa > Chordata > Mammalia > Scandentia > Tupaiidae > Tupaia > Tupaia belangeri. The sequence goes on from NW_006203583.1 coordinate 794,560, forward strand.
TTGCCATTCACCTGGAGCGGAGCTAGGAGAGAAGCAAAAGGAGACCAAGGGGGGTAGCTTTTCCCGAACTCATCTCTTAGTTTAGGTGAGAAAGCAAAAGCATCTAAGCGAGACCATTTCACTGCTTGTGAGTGAAAGCAAGCTTTTGCTAAATTATCGTTGCTTAGAGAACATCTTTCTAGGGACCATGTGCCAAGCAGAGAGTAGAGCCATGTGTGTTTATATGTAAGCCAAACAACTATCTGCTTCAACTTACGAGACTTATTGGTGGTGGACTGGAATAGGAGGTCATTGGTGGGTAAGTGGATTCCTGAATAAACAGCAAAGTCCATTGTGATCATGTCCCATGGGACATTGGAGGCAAGGCAGATGCATGGCATGTGCGTGTCTGTCCACATACAAAAATAGCCACACGTGTAGTCAGGTGCCTCTAAATATAGAGAGGGCTACCTCGACTTGCTATGTTATTTATTTCATTATCTCTAAACAATGTGCTTGTTTTGGCTTATATACAAACAGAGATGGTCATGGGTTACCTGAATCTTGGCTGTCTCCCCCCTTTATCCTTCCTGAATGAGAAGAATGGAAGTTCTTGATGAAGAAGATCTTGTGGTCCAGGTCAAAAAGGTGGTAAACAACCCCATGAGAGCAAGGTATAAAGACATTCTGTCAGTGGTTGACAATAGTTTCAACCAGCCTATGCCAAGAACTTTCTAGGAAGGCTAAAGGGAAATAGAAGCAGCCATGATTCTGTTGCCCATGCTTGAGAGCAAAGGATTTTTGAAAGTGCTCTTTTGAGGTTTTAGACCCTCAAGTGGCTGAGGTTGACGGAGGACCTAGGTAAGGCTTTAAAGATGAAAGGAGTCATTTATGGTAGGGTAAGTGAGAGAGGGGGATGTTTTCAATGCTTTGATCCCTTCTTACTTAACCTGGAGCTAGAAGAGCAGGCTTGTTCTCCCAGAGCTTATTACAACTGATAGGGTATAGGCAGGTAGAAGGAGAGAGCTGACCTCCAGGAGTGCAGCTCAGGAGCCCTGGAGAGAAGGGAAGAGATTTGGAAATGGGGGAGGAATGAAGGGAGGACTCTCCAACTGCCTCCATGGCCTGGCTCCCTGGGAATGTGACTTGAATCTGGTGTGAGCACTCTTGGTAGAAGCCTTTCCACCTTCCTGCAACACTTCCTTTCCTTTCAGATTGTGCCGTTCAAGAGTTAAAACAAATAGGTCTAAAACTCCAGGGATGAGGGTACTGGCAGACATGACGCCCCCTTCCCTTATTGTTGGAAAACTGAGAAGGGAAATGAATATTTGTCACTGCCGGTCCTGAAACTTGGGGCAGGGGTGTTCTTCTGTGGGTTGGTTCCACGGTCCTGCCATCCTCCTCTTATGCAGGGTGGCCTCCGAAGGCCCTGGGTCTGTGTGGAAGCTTGACTGCAGGATCGCTATGTTGCACCCAGGACACACAAACCAGAAAGGTGCTCACCCTCTTCTGGAAGGAAGCTGCCATGTCTCTTCACGTCACCCCTCCAGGGCTGCTCTTTGCCTTCCCGACTGCCCTGACTCATGACCCTTCCTCACACCCTGCCCTTGACTGCCGCTGTTCCCCACCCTCCTCTTGATTTTTACCTCAGTATCTTTCATTTAAAGCCAACTGAAGGCCTTGTAAAGCATTGTTTTCTTGCTAAGATGGACGTGGGGGCAAGGGGCTGAACCTCTCACAGAGTTGGAGAGAGGAACGTGGAGTGCTTTACCTTAGAGTCAAGGAAAGACTTTGAGAGAGAGGAAGAGGGCGTGAGGCATCTCCAGGAGGAAGAAGGAGAAGGGCCATAGAAACATTGCTTCACCCTGGCTCTGCCCACGGGTCAGGGGCTCATCCCCTCACTCTTCCTCTTACCTCACCCCTTTACAATAAAAACCAAACCAACTAACCTAGCGAACAGCAATCTAGAAACAGAGGGGGCTCTGTCTGTCTCCACTGGCGACAGAAATCAAGATGGTGTTTATTTCATATGTAAATATTTTGTTTTCTAATTAATTTTGTATAGATAAAGTGTTCTCTTGTGAGTATTCAGGGTGTTGGGCTGGAGGGAGTGGGGTGGGGAAGGGAATGAGGGGGAACAAAGTGTTTGGTTATGGGTTTTCATTTTCCATGCGGGGAATTGTTTTGTTTGGCTTTTCCTGCAGGGTATCTGGAGAAAGTGAATGCAAATGGAGGCCGCTATGGTGAAAAGGCCAGAAGAAAGTAATTTGTGTCCATGCCCCTCTCCCCCAAACCAGTCTTCCTCCTGGTCCGTGAGAAAGTTCATACATTTGGCTTGGGCTTCACATAGGGTCCAACTGGACTCTAAGCAAACCCGAGGTCTCACCCCTCCCTTCCAGGTAGACAGTGGGGTTACCAGCATTGCACGTTTAGGCAGGCTGGTGATACCATATTTTCCCTGTCAGAACCTAGGGAAGGAGAGATTCTAAAAGGGCTTAAAACAGAATTGAGGTCAAATTAACCTCCCATTCTTAGTGTGGCTGAGAGGTTTCAGGAAGCTTAAGCTTGTGACATGTCTCCCAGAAGCCTCCTCTGATATTTAGCAGTCATCTCAGTCACTCTGGATCTTTCTTCCTAGTACCTGGGCAATGACCCTCTTCCCACTACTTCTTACCCCCCCTCCTTAGAAATCAGTACATCCAGAAAATTCTCACTAACTGTACTTTTTTGAAGCATGTGATATCTGGTTACAGAGAGGTAGCACTGGATACCTGTTTTACAAATTCGCATGCTTTTCTAGAAAAGATTATCAGATCCACTCAAAACTCAGTGGCTAGTTGACTCTCTTAGAAAGGTTGCTGAAGTTCGTTTTTGAGGTAGGAGGGTGGGTATGAGAGAGATGGCGCCAGCAGTGGCTTTATATTTGCCTTGTCCTCATTACTGCCATCAGGAAGGTGCTATTTGCCTCGAGCCAGGTGTGCATAACCTGACCTTGGGTTAACCAGACAAATAGAATTTCTTTCACTGGACTGTTGGCTTTGTGGAGGGTGGCAGCCTCTCTCTCACCACAGGATGAAATTTCCAAACACGCTTAGTTATACATTACATTTTTTCCTATCCTGCCATCATTGGAAGCTGTTAGCTGATAATTTAATTTTTCTGAAACCCTCAATTGGCCCCCATTGGTCACTTTCCTTCAGCTGGATGTTTGAATTGGGACCCAGCAAGATATCCATGGTCTATTTAAGAAAATTTAAAGAAAGGAAGGTTGAGCATGGTCAAATTCTAGGTATTACCTAATTCCAGAGAAGCAAGTCAATAAAATGCACGAGAAAGAATTTAGCTTTGTAAGCTCCGCCTATATCATAGATGATTATGGACCAAAACTTAATCCATCCAAAACTGTGAGACTCCACAGATACCCTCAGGAGCACCCAGTGTTCCTATTTTCTTCAGAATCCATGTTTTCTCTCTTTTATGCCCCCTGCCATTCCCTTCCATTACAGCAGTGGGCTGATGGGTGTGGGCCTGCATTACTCCTTTTAGTGGCAATGCTCAAAGCTCGGCATTTCCACTAATCTCAATAATCTGACCCTTGAATTTGCCTGAGTCAAGAATGTGCACACCCTTCAGAGTGACGCATGTACAGTGGACCTTGTTGTTTCAAAATTTGTCACTGTGTATCCTCAGCCAGAACTTGGGAAACAGCATTAATGTGGGTTCCCCTGTACTGGCCACAGCCATGTTGTGATTGAGGGAAAAATCCCAAATGATTCCATTAAATGTCGGTGGTGTCAGTAGTGCCCAAAAGCATGTGTAATGTGATAAAATAGGAGCCGTCTATACAGTTAAGTAAATATCACCCACCCAGTCTTCCGTGGTCATCTGGAGTTGCCCAAGGGAGAATTTTCTGCAGAGTGCTGGTCACCTGCATATCACATTTGCGAACTAGGGTTTCTTTGTTTTTATTCCTTTGTTTATTTGGTTTTCAGTTATTCAAGATCTAGGGACAGAGTAACCAGACAGTTTGGGCAATCGCCTTTGGAAAAGCTATTCCAGAACTCACTTTATTCTTTTTTTCACTCTCTTTCTCAAAAAGCCCTGTCATTGCTTGACACCCTGTGCGTGTCTGTTTTGGTGTGTTAGGAATGCTTCAGGTGTGTGCGTAAATGATGTAACTGCAGTGCTGATGAATGATCTGGTGTCTCCGGGTATTGTGGCCGTGTGTGCTCTCCAAGCCCAAAGCCATATGGGAAATAGGCTGCTAAACACTACCGCAGAGTCTTTGCTTTCTTCTTTTGGGTGTCAAAGACTCTTCTTCCTGCCAAAGGAACTCTTTATGGATGAGAAACAGTAAAACGTAGACAGTCATACTGGAATGTGTCTGGCCTTACAAATGGTAGATGGTCTACAGTGTGATTTTTGAGTTCCTGAAAGGTCTTTCTTTCTTGCTCTCCACCCTGCTCCAACTCCTGGTTTCCCACACAGATTTATTGCTTTAGCATTGAACTGCTCATCTGTCATTTAACTGAAGGTAATCCCAGGAAGGGTGACATATTAAGCCATATTAAGGACTTATACATTTAAACACCTAATTTGCATTAGGATTCTCATACCTTTTCCTGGGAATAAGTTAGGAAACAAGAGAGGAGGGAGGGAGCAGAGAGCATGAAGAGTGACAGAACAGGGAGCAGGGAGACAGGTTGCAGAGGGTGGAGGCATTTAAACCACATTTCATCTTCCACTTGCTCTTGTTCAAAGCTCATGTGTCACTGGAATAGGACTTCTCTCCAGGGACTATTGTCAATATAGTCACATAAGTGCATAGTTTATGAATCTTTAAATTTAGTATCTTGTATGGCAGGATAAGGAACGATGTATCTGTAGGAGATAGAGGATTGATGTTTCTCCTGCATTGCAAGTTATTATAGGCAGCTAGAAAGATCAAATTTATTTAATGGTATAATAAAAAGTTACTGTAGTCATTTGGTCTCTGTGCCAGTTCAATTGATCTTCCAGTTACCTGAGTTATATTCTATACTACTCACCTCCAAAGGGCGTGACCAGTTATCCCAGCACATACTAACTGTTAAGGAGCCACTTGACTACCAGGTGCTACTTAACCTGTGGGGCAATTCTTTTTTTTTTTTTTAAAGATTTTTGCCATAGGGCACAGGCACTCACCAGAGAGATTAAAAAGAGACAGTGCGAGGGAAAGTGAGAGATCACTCCCACTGCAATCCCTTCTCCTCCATTCTCCTTCCGGGATTCTGGGCGCACACACACATGTGCCCAGCATGAGTTTCAAGCTGCCTGGTCTGGGACTCGAAGAACAGTCGGCCATATGGGAGTCCAATGCCTTAACCACCACACCACCTCTGGCCCTAGGGCAATTCTTTTGTAAGCTGGCAGATGTTTGGGACATTAGTAACATTCAGATTAGTCAGTTTTAGACTTTTAATATTGATCTAGATCTAGGATTTCATTCTTTTAAGGGGGAGGAAGCTTCCAGTATTATTGGAAATCAGGATATTTGAAAACATCCTACCTTCATTCCATTCTAACCACACTGACCCAAGCCCTGTGAGTTCTATCTATACCTATGATAAAGGCTCCTACTAAATGAAAGTGGTATTTTCATGCCTGGGGAAGATTAGTAAAGTTTAGGACTGCTGATTTATTATATTAAAGCAAAGAAAAAAATGTCGCTCAGTAAGAATAGGTTAGGATAGGAGTACTGGGAATAATGGGAGAAGTTAGAAACCTTCCACATTTCTCTGCCAGTGTTGATTCTAGAGTTCATCACAGTGAGTTTCTGGCATCATGCCACGCATTAAAATACAGTTGCTGGTGTGATTTAGGAGGGTGATAGCCCCCCATGTGAATGGAGGGAAAAGCAAAGTAGATGAGAAGAATAGCTTCATAGCCTCAGGACTCTGGTGTGTAGAATCTGTGTTGGCAAAGGTAAAAGAAATGGAACTCCAAAGATTAAGGATACAATTAAGAAGCACAACACTCAGCCCACTGGGAAACCATATTTTAAAGATTTGGCTTTTCACACTTTAAATCTGAACTCTTTGTATCTGTAATTATTTCACTGTTGTGGTTTAGGGAGTAGAACAGATTCTAGTACTATGCAAGAGGAAAAAAAAAGTTAGTTAAATATGTTCGTTCGATTAAACTAATATCTATTGAGCATATACGATGTCCCTGGGCTAGTACTGGGAGGATGTAACAGACGTTAAAGTGGAGTATATTATACTCACATAGAACATAGGAATGCATACGCATACAATATTTAAATATGTGCATTATGTATATACAATTAGATGTGCGTACATTTGTATGATTATACACGAAGGTTTAATATCCCCTGGTTTCAGGGTGTGAGTCAAAGATATTCATACGCCATTCAAAACAACACTGCAGAGGCTCAGTTCTTCACACCATGGACAAGCCTGAAACTCGTCTTGTCGAATTATTACACCTCCCAGAGCTAGACGTCTGAAATTCCCTCTGACCACAACTTTGCATTTTCTGTTTCTCATCTGCCTTCTTTCAGGTCTCCTCAGTAATTCTGGTCCAAAAACCTCTCTGGCTTCATTGGCTTACCTCTTGGATCTAATATGCATTCACCAATATCAGCAAAATTCCCAGCAGCAATCTCTTCTCCCTCTTGCCTCCTCACCACACCTACTTTTCTTATCTAGTTTCATATCTCAACCCTCCACCATCCATTCCATCTCTAAGAAGAGAACATCTTAAGCCTATACTGAGGAGTGCAAATTTGACCCTTTTTGTATCTCGCCTGAGGCCTGCCCAGGTTGAATATCTTTTTTTTTCTCTAATGTTAAGTCCATGTCCATTTTGTTAAATTTGTTTTATTTTATCTTCATGTTTATCTCCTCTCTTGCAGTAGGCATTTTTCCTATTGTGCTACCAAGAAGAGATACCCGATTATCGATTTCTAACATCACTTCTTCCTTCTGCCTTTAAATTTATCCTGTCCTATTTCTCACCTCTTCTGTCTTCCCTCCCAACTCAGTGCTTCTCTTTCCCCGTGCCCTGATGCTCACCCTCTGACCTCTTCAGAGGTGCGTGCCAGCCAAAAGTACTCTCTCTGAAAAGTAGTCTCTCTCTCCATCACATCTTTAATCCACACATCTGCCTGCAACAATCTCCGCACACAAATCCTACAGCCATCTCCAAAGACAATTCTCTCAATCCAATTAGACTCTTGAATCTATATTCCACTTCTTTCTATCTTTCACTTTCAAACTTCTCAAAGGGGAGTCTTTCTTTCTTCATTTCCTCAACTCATGCTCATAGCTTAAAATTGGCTACATCGTACCACTCTCCTGAAACTGCTTTGTGGCAATTTTTCCATGAACTTCTTGTTATGAAATCCAATAACCTTTTTCTTTTTTTTCCTTTCCCTGCTACTCAGCTTCAAGGACCTCGACCTAAACTGACCACTGGGAGGCAGTACGTTCTGGTTTAATCTTCTCTCTTTAATCCTCTGTTAACCTCATTGGTTCCAGCACCTCCTCCTGTCCCCTCCCTCTTCATCTCTAGGCTTCTTTAGTCATCTGTCTCTCGTCTACAACTTTAATGACTCTGAATAAAGATGAGTTCCAAATCTTTACTCTTAGACCCTAGTTTTCTCTTAGTTTTGAGCATGTATTTCCAGTCACTTCTTGGACAACTAACTTTAGTTTTACTCAGATATCTTTGACCATTCCTGCAAAAAAGGCATCTCACCAATTCCTTCTTAATAAAGACACCACCATACTTTTTGTCGCCAACCTAAAACTTTTCAGGCACTTCTAGCTCTGTCCCCTCACCCTGCACACCTAATCCTTTTGAAAGCCTGTTCGTTCTTAGCTCTACCATTTGCCGATCTTTCCTTTTCACTCAGCCCTTGCTTTCTAGTCTCGGGTATTTTAATGTCTTTTTAGTATTGTCCTAAGATTTTTATATTTGAATCTGCTCTGATCTCACTTCCTAAATACAAATTAGACCATGTTATTCTTCAACTCAAAAAGCACAAAAAATCTTCAGTAGACTTCACTGGCTGCAGTCTGCCAACAAGAGAAACTTACCTGCCCATCTGTGTGTGTGCCTCCCAGCCCAGCTGATTCACACATTTGTCCCTCAACTTTTCTGTACTTACTTGTCTTCCAACTGTGAGTCTTTCCTTAAGTTGTTCCTTTTGCCAAAAATGCTCTCTTATCCCAAGTACTCCATTTTCACATTATATCCATCCCCTCAGTCTAAGCCATCAAAGACCAGAACAAAAAATTACTATGTCCACCTTCCTTCATTTTGTAACCAGAAAAAAAAAAAAGTATGCATTGTTTGACTACCTGTAACAGTTTAATTATATGTCCTTAGTGGCAAGTATCTCAGAGGGGCTTAGTTCATAGTTATTTGGTCATACACCTCATCTCTCCAACTACATGGTAAATTCCCTGTGGTCAGGGCCACGTATTTCTCTTTTTATCTTCTGTAACACCTCATAGAGTGCTTTACATATATAAGGCACTAGTAAATATTTGGATGATTATAAATTATAATTGCCTGTAGCCAGGCTCTTGATTCTGCAGTAAAACCTAAGGATGAGCCCCCCACATTGCTTTGTTTCTTCACATGGGATCACAACAGTATACTGTGTGTATACACCTCCATGTTAATCAGTATTCCAAAGGAGAAGCTAGAATTTTGTAAGTCATGCTTTGTCCTTGGAGATTGTTTTGTCCTTGGAGGTTGTTCTGTGACTGCTTAGTGGTTCGTAGAGTGTACTTGGAATACTACATGTACACAAAGTAAGGGAGAGATCAAATGTTGTGACCAGCTTTTCAGATACTTTGAGTGGAGCTGATAACCAGACACTTCACTACCCAGATTGAGTCTCTAACAACCTGAGCTATGCTGGGATTGATCCATCTTGGATTTGATATGTAGGCTACCTTCCCCCCCCCCCACCCCCTGCCTTA